>NW_019733849.1:145882-175291 GCF_002891405.2 Cryptotermes secundus
AGAACCACTGATCTAAGACCCATTTTAATGTTGTCCACCCACCTACGCCTTGGCGTGTACCAGGAATTTTCCTGAGGGGTAAAGGGAGGTCGGCGCGTAAGGCTGACAACCTTACCGCCATATGTGAGCCGGTTGTCTAGAAGATGTGGGAGCCCTGACGTCTCACAACCCTATGAGCCCCCACGGCCTGTTATAGGGATACCTTTACTTTTTCTTACCTGTAAATCTCCATTAGACGTTGCAGCCGTTAGGGACCAAGAAGGAACAGACGCGAGATGAGAAGCCCTCCCAGCCATGACTATGAGTTCCTTTATCTGATGTAGGGCGTGTGATAGAAGTGATAGGCATTTCGGTGCAATATTCAGGCAAAGAATGGAGACTACATGTTTCTCAGAAAAGCCGATAACATTCTTCCAGGCTACACGACGTCACATCTCGAAAGACAGTAATTTATAGACGGGCCAAAAAAGTGTGCACACACTTCGACATACAAAATATCTGCTTAAATACAGTTTATTTAATTTATTGGTAATCCAAATTTGAAACATACAGAAAGGGATGGCTGTGATACTTTTTGATCTAAAAACGAGCGTTCGAAGTACCCACCATTAACTTGTAGCGCGGTGGACTAGTGCACGAGTAACCGTGGCCAAGGTGTCCACTTGGATGTCGCCACAAGGCTTTTCATTTTTTTTCGTAACGTTTCATAAAAGTTGACGGACTGTACATAACGACAGACTGTACATTATCCGAACTGAATCTGTTAATTTCTTCTTGCATATCCTGTATTTTGTTACTGCCATTCTTTTGTACTTGAACTTTGCTACATATTCAAAGAGTTTAGTACCGCTTTTAATAATTAACTCCGTAGGAGCCGGAATAGCACAGTCGGTATAGCGACTATCTACGGGCTGGATGACCGAGGGTTCGGAGTTCGAGTCCCGATAGAGTCAAGAATTTTCTCTTCTCCAAATCGTCCAGACCCTCTGTATGGTCCACCCAATCTCCCATCCAGTGCGTACCGGGGGCTCTTTCCCGTGGTTAAAGCAGCCGGGGCGTGAAGCTGACCACTCACTTGTAGTTAGTGTCGAGGTCAAGAACATGTGGATCTATACATCCACCCCCTCTTACGTGTTTATGGCGTAGTGTTTAATTAGTTAAGCACGGGGTTTTTGCCTTAATAATTTGCTCCATGGGGCACAGTCCTTGGGAAACAATCACTTGTATAACCAAGGAACTCCCGATGTTTAATGGAAGCCGATGGCTCATTGGTGTGTTCACTAGAGCCGCCACTGGATTCTTGTGTTATAATTGTGTACTCTCTTGTAGTGAAGAAATATGAACATACGGTTCCACCCTTCTATGTACAGTCCGTCCTTTTCGTCCTGCCTGTTCTCGCCATAAGGCGCACTGGATCTGGTCTAGGCCACTGACTTAAACAATGATTTCAGGGTGTGTATAACAGGATATTAGTTATAGTGCCTCATATTCCGTCCCTCCTCCAGTGCAAATGCAACCACTACCCCGCTATTTCTTATCACACTTGTATTTCTCTCCGCTTCTCTTCGCGCGCAAAACAGAAGCGGGCTACAAAGAGCCGGCCTGCATGTTTATAGTATAACATTCTGGGATGTAACGCCGTGTTGACTAGTAAAATTACACTGATATTTCTGCCTAAATTCTCAGGGTCGTGAAGCCAGGAGAGGAACCAGCAAGAATCAATGGCTTCCCACAGTGGCGGCCCGGTTTCGAGCCCAGGTCAGATCATGTGGGATTTGTGGTGGACAAAGTGTCGTTGGGGCTGGTTTTCTCCGAGTACTTCGGTTACCCCTGTCAATCTCCATTCCACCAATTACTCCACGATTACCGTCATCTATCATCTGGCTGCAGTATCAAGTGAACTCAGTTTCATCCCACTAACAATAATAATAATAATAATAAAGGGTAAGCTGAGGTATCGTCTTGCTTGGCTTCAACCTTGAAGATTGAATTATTTCGTTCCTTCGAAACGTCGGTGAACTTGTACACAGCGTTATATCCCAGAAGACGATACCGTACGTGGTCACCGCTGTTACAAGCCTGAAATGGAAATATTCTCTTTGGTTTCTATAGCGCAGTTCCTGTGCCTTCCCGCATTGTGTTTATACGTGTATTTCGCGTAACAAATAAACGCGGACACTCCTGCAGCCTGCGCATAAATACCACATAGTACATCGCAGCGTGGGTTTGTATCCGCATGGTCCATGGAGCCTGGGTCATCTACGAGGAAGCTGACAGATGATCGCATGACTAAGGACAAGCATTTAACACAAGAAGAAATTTGCGCCAAACCCCATGAATCTTGGGCAGCTTTTATGTAATGGTTCTTAATAAACTGGCGGCAGAGGAGCAAGGAGGGGTTCCCTCTGCTGATCGCTACGAGCCTGCGGTCCCCTCGCCACGGCTACAGTCAGTGCTGTTCTGGTTCTCACTTTGTGTAGGTGTGTTGGACTCGCTCTGGGCCGTGCGTGTACCAAGTGTCACTGACTTCTCTCCAGCGCAGGAAGAAACCTCTTCATCGTGACATTAAAGCACTAACACAGGCGCACGTCAGCTGTAATTTCGATTTGAGCTCCCGACCCGAGTAGGGCATATAATTTGTTTGCCAGATTGATTTAGTGTTGTTAGTGGCGAGTTCTCAGATTAAGAGGATGTTTGTCAGAGAGAAATACAAGCTAAACTGTGATTGAGGTCAGAAGTGGTTTGATTAATTGCAGTTTTGTTCAAAGTTCTAGGTGTTTATTCATTCATAGTGGTGTCTGCTCTTATCCTTGGGTGAGTACTGAAAAACTTATGGGATACGATTTTTTTTATACATCGTTGGATGAAATTTGGGTTCACCGTCACGCCAGTTTACGCTTAAAGAACTTCTCCCCTGAAACCGAGCTTTGCCGCTCCTGAAACCGAACTTCTCTTCTCCTGAAACTAAAGGCCTCCGCCTCTGAAACCGAACTTCGTCACTAAAACCTAACTTCTCCACTTCTGAAACAGAGTTTCTTTCCTCTTGAATCCAAATTTTTCCTCTCCAGAAACATAACAGCTTCTCTCCTGAAAGCGAAGTTTTTAGTTCTGAGTACCGAACTTGTCACAGATGCAAATGATAATTATTTTGGAACTGATGAATTAGGCAAGGATATCCTGGCAATGTTTACAGAAGCCAAGCAGATTTACGTGATGTTGACTTCTCGAGACGGCCCTTAATAACAGTAACCAATACGATTAATTACTTATCAGTCAATTTACATGACTACTATAATATTATGAATTTAAAACAGTGAAGCGTGAACCGGATGTGTGTTACATCACCGGTCGAAATCCTCCAAGAAATAAACGATCTTGAAATTTGTTCTATAAGCTCGAAAATAAGTGTGTATAGCTCGTTGACAGTCTCCTTTTCTTCAGAAACACTTTGTAGAGAACGTGAAATCAGAAACGTGGCAAATTTTGACCCAAATTGAATATGACGGACTATTTATTAATTTGCCTTGAAGAATACATAGAGAATTCGATACATTTGAGTTAATGTTCCCTGTTTTGAAACATCTGTACTTTTTAATAAGATATTAGATCGAATTTCGGGCCCTCATTGCTCGGAAGAACGGGAAAATACCAAAGGTCCTCCCAAACAAGTTAACAGAACTTCCTCTTCGTAAGAGTAATCAAAATTCGAAACAGCGATTAGCCAGTTACATTCACTTGTGATTATGTTAGACCTCTGCTGTTATACCATGCGGGGTTAGCTTCGTATAGCATTGATAATCGACCCGTCGCCGAAAGGGCTTGCCAATTTGATTACAGCAAAATAAACATTTTGATCCAGAATTCCAGATACTGAGAATTTAGTAGCAAAGGCATAGTGACAACGTTCTATTTTACATTATTAAAGTAAAGTAATTTTTTAATGCTAGTGGGGTGGGACTAAGTCCCTTGTACTGCGGCCACTTCTGGCCTATTGTACCAGCCCCAGATGATAGGTGAGGGTGATTGTNTACGGCGCGATCTCAAAGTAAAGTAAGTAAAACTATCCCTGTAACAGGCCGTGGAGGTCCATAGGGTTGTGAGATGTTGAGGTTCCCACATTTTCTAGACAATCGGCTCATAGATGGCGGTAAGCTTGTCAGCCCTACACGCCGGCTGTCCTTTACCCCTAAGAATATTCCAAGAATACTCCTGGTACGCATTTCTGTTAGAGGCTGAGCCGACCCCAGGGCCATAGTGTGGCTGGAAAGATTAGGTAAATTGAAAACATTCAATGACATCGGGATCTGATCCCGCGACCTTCTGGCTTGTAGCATGGTGCCTCAACCAATTGTGCTACCGCTTACTTTACTTATATCATAAACTTCATTCAGTCAAATATAAAGTTTATTTCCATGTTGTGCAGCCAGCTTTGGAAGTGATCCTCATGCAAAAGAATGCCCTTCAACACTGGCTTAAAGGGACTTGATTGAACTGTGTCCTCTGCTTCATTGACTTCTTTCTTAACCACGACCAACCTCACTGTTCAGGTCTAACCTCTTGTTGCCTCTCCATTCTAAATTGATTGTTCATCTTTCTTTAGTTCGACTGATTAGCCATTCTTCTGTTAATTATATTATCACGCTATTTCTGGTAGCTGTGAACAGTGCAGATCTATTCACGTGATACACAGAATTAGTGGGTTTTTTTACTTTTTCTGTAGTCCGGAATTTTAAGTAATAGAAGACACGACATTTCGGAAACTGGATCGGTTTCCGTCTTCAGGTGAGAAAGGAAAACACCTACTCAGTTTGGCTCCTTAGAAAGAGCTAATCTCAATCACTGGACGATGGAAAACGTCCCAAAATCCAGTAATACTCTGTGTCATCCACCATCGTCAGAACCCTTTAGATGTTTACAATTAAAGTAAGCCCTCGGTAATCCGGTTACAGTTAATCCACATTTCGGATAATCCGGATAGAAATATGAAAAATGAAAAATTCCGTTCACAGTTCAGTACGTACTTTAAAAGACACATAGGATTTAGGAGCAAGAGAACTTTCAGACTGTGTTGAGGGCAGCTGGGGAGACTGAAACCATGCAAGAAGATATCCAAGAGTGCCTTGAGCTGGATGAAGGTGACCCTAGATATCGGCTTCTTGTCTTTTTGTAGTTTTAAATAAAGGCTCTGCAGTGATATATTTTATTTTCATCGGCACTAACTTCATGGAACTGAACTCTTCTTGAGAAGCCGCCAGTTGTGCAGCTACTCAAGAACTTACCAGCATTTTATGAAACCCGAAGGTTCATTCCCGCGTTCACAAGAGCCCTCCACTGGTCCCTCCTGAGCCAGATTAATCTAGTCCATACCACCTCATCCTAGCTCCCTAAGATCCGTCTTAATTTTATCCTCTCACCTACTTCTGGGTTTTCCTAGTGGTCGCTTTCCTTCTGGTTTTCCCACCAAAATTCTATATGCATGCTACATGCCTTTCCCATCTCATTCACCTTCCTTATGAAGTTCCTCATTATGCAGTTTCTTCCAACCTTACGTCACTTTATCCCTCTTCGATTAAAATATTCTCCTCAGCACCCTGTTTCAAGCACCCTCAGTCTGTGGTCCTCCCTTAATGTTAGAAACCAAGTTTCACCCATACAGAACCACAGGAAAAATTATAGTACTACCTTTATTATTAAATGTTCCGTTTATTTTCTAATTTTTTCTTTTAGGGCTATCTTTTGCTTCATTAATACGTATTCCTGCTTAATCCGGATGATCCCTAACTACTCCTGATCAGCGAGGGCTTACTGTATATAAAACAAATGTAACGGTGAGATTTATGTTTATCAATAAGCAGTTTCGTCTTACCATAGTAATGAATTGTGTACATGAATTTAAGTTCTGTATTAGGTCACAAACGAGAGAGCACTCTTTCGTTTTAGCGTATCGTGTCTGATGTGGATATGTGAAGTGAAGTAAACTCTCGCTCAACGCGAGAGATGCGTTCCCCGGAAACTACGCGTTCTGTGGGTCTGTGACGGACGAACATCATGGGCGAGAGAAATAACCCGAGTATCCACACTGTTACATAAGCTGGATAAAAGAAACAAAGTTGGTTATAAAATAGAACATGCAAAGGCTAAAACAGCTTGTCTAGAAAATGCGGTAACCTCGACGCCTCACAAGCCTATGAGCCCCCATGGCCTGTTACAAGGATAGTTTTACTTTAATTTTACTACAAGGTATCTGGCAGACCGTGTATAACCGAATTTTGCGTTCATTTGGCAAATATTCATATTCCTTTTCACACATATTATCGAATCCGTTTTGCATGAAACGGCGTTGGAGGAGTGTATGCTGCTATGCCAACAACGGAAACGGTTTACAGTTGTCTAGTTGTGCGTTCTGTACGTGGGAGATAGCGGTAAACATAGGTCTCGACGTATCATTCGGTAACATGTAAGACCGGGAAGGAATACAGGAGGAAGCAGTACGGAAGCTTGTGTAGCAAATAAAGAGCCTGCCTGTATAATTCCACTGGTTACGTTCAGTAACGAATCCAACGTTCGACACTGCCAGATCCTTGCCCCTTCCTGGACACGACCTGAGCCATTTCGGCTGCCCTCCCTTCTTCAAAATCTACCCTTAACATCAATCTGATGTTACCCTATTACCTATTATTATTATTATTATTATTATTATTATTATTACTATTACATGTATTCTTAGTGGGGTGGGACGAAGTACCTTTTACTGCGGCCACTTCTGGCCTATTGTACCAGCCCCAGATGATAGGCGAGGGTGATTGTGGAGCAATTGGTGGACTGATGATTGGCAGGGGAAATTGAAGTACCCGGAGGAAACCTGCCCCAGCGCCACTTTGTTCACCACTAATCCCACATGGACAGACCTGGATTCGAACCCGGACTACTGCTGTGGGAAACCAGAGACTAACTGCCTGAGCAATGGTGCGGTCTTTGATGTTACCTTAATATCTCTTTCTGTGTGTTCCACACGGATCATTCCCAGTGAATTTCCCTATCAAAATTTATTAAACATATCCTGTTTATCATAAAGTATCCCGTACTGGCGGCACTGAGGTCACTGTTCTAGCAATATCAGCAGGTCAGTGTGCGTCAAAATGTCCCTCTCCTGTAAACCGCTGAAGGCTTACACCTCGACCTAGATATGAACTTGGCACCTCTCAGGTACAAGTCAAAACCGTCACAACTGGAGTTAACGTGATGGACTGAAATGGACTTCTAGGGGGAGGGGGTCTATAAATCTTTTCAACTGCTCCACATACTGGTTCCATTTTTTCCCCCTCGTTTAATGTGAGTGAATTCCTGTGTCCTACCCATCCACATTCAACACTCACAGCTGCGACATCTGGCTGCCCAGTAGCAAGGTTACACTCACGAGAAGCTTATTGTACCGTGATACTCCTAGTTGGAAGTTCCTAGTTCCAATCCTGGCTTTCCTCGTGTTACAGCTTATTCTTGTTAGATCCACACTGAAGAGATAGCAAGATACAAGATCCTGGATACAAGACGTACAAAGTATCTGTCACATGATCATACAGTGTATAAATACAGTGATCCCTCACTAGTCCGGATTAACTGGAGAGATAATTCGTCTGGATTACGCGATAATCCGAATTAGTGAAGCAATATGTAGCCGTATTCATGTTAGGTGGGTCACTTGTCACGAAGGCATGGCGCGTCCTCAGGTTGCGGATGGAGGAGACGCCCTCCAAGTTTAGAGGGAAGCTGCGAATATATTGAATAAGCAATCGCAGACAGCCGACAAGGGGTGGTTGGCTGTAAGCCTTTGTCTCATTCATTTATATTTGTTTATGAGTCGGTTTTTCAGCCACTCTGTGTAAACAGTAAAACTAGGTTGCGGATGGAGGAGACGCCCTCCAAGTTTAGAGGGAAGCTGCGAATATATTGAATAAGCAATCGCAGACAGCCGACAAGGGGTGGTTGGCTGTAAGCCTTTGTCTCATTCATTTATATTTGTTTATGAGTCGGTTTTTCAGCCACTCTGTGTAAACAGTAAAACTATTAAGAACGCCTAATTAGACTAGAATATAGTCGATTACCGTGAATGGGTAAGTATTTATTACGGAAGAAACGGTCGTAGATTATTTCGATGTATATCCTGGCACTCGCCTGGAAAGACTGAGTAACATCACGAGAATTATTAACCTTCGAACCAAAGTGTTTTCTTAATATGTCATACTCTGCACCGCTACGCTACCTACTCTCTATTTGTTATATTCTGATGTGCAATTTAATTGCAAATTCTTGTTAATCAACGCAGTCTAAGACAATGATAAGAAATCCGCTGGCAGTGGAAGGCAATCCGGCTGCTGCGATGTTAGGATATTAATGAACACACCTTCTATTAATGTTAAATTATTCATTTTCATACACTTCGGATGGAGTTGGACTTGAGTGCCTTGAAACTGGGCCCAAAATGGTTCATTGTACCAAACCCAGATGACAAGTTAGACGAATGGAGCATCCGGGGGAATCAAAATTGGTAGGGAAAACCGAAGTACTCGAAGAAAACCTGCCCGAGTGCCTACATATTCTGTCACACTTAGTAGAAGAGCCGCGATGGTTCAGTCGGTATAGTGATTAGGCTATTGGCTGGCCGATCAGGGAATCGGGGTTCGGTTCTCGGTAGTTACAAGAAATTTTCTCCTGTCCATCGCTGACCTGGTCTCCCATTTAGTGAGTATGCACAGTTCCCTCCGGGAGTGAAGCAGAGAGCCGAGGTCAAAAATGCGTGGAGATATTCCTCCAATCCTGTATTTTTTTAATTATTATTATGCTTCTTTACAATCTACATCATTACAGAGTATTAAGTAAATGTGTTGTAGGTGGTTAGCTTGCAAGGGAAACATCCAGTGATGTTTCTCCTACATGGAGTCTATTTCATTGATTGATGATGTCTTGGGGCCATGTTCTGTTCTGTCTTCTTGTCACTGGACCGTTGGTGTATAGCCCTTCAATTAATTCGTTGTCATGGTTTACAGTTTGATTTTTGTACCTTTCAGCCTTTCTTAGTATTTCATTTTGGACGAAGGGTATCTTTAGGTCGTTGTGGAGTGTAAAGTTGCTCACATACCATGGCGCGTCTGCAATTGCCCTTAGTGTTTTTGATTGGAATCTCTAGATGAGATTGCTTGTCGACGGCTTTGCACATCCACAGAGTTGAAGACCATAGGACCAAATAGGTTTTAATATAGCTTTGTATAGTAGTATTTTGTTAGTCATAGAGAGCTTTGATTTTCTATTGAGAAGCCAATACATTTGACGACATTTCATGTCAAGTTGTTTTGTTTTAGTTTGGATGTGCTTACTCCAAGTGACCCTCTGATCGAGGTGGAGGCCGAGAGACTTTGCTTCTGTGGCTGTAGTGTTTGCACGTTGTTCATTGTTACTTGTGGGCACATTTCGTGTCTCTTGTGAATATTATCTGGACAGACTTCGTTTGATTAACCGTTGTTCTTCAAATAGTGTACCCGTCTCCAGTAAATTAAGGTGATTTTGCAGGTTTTGAGACGCTGTTAGCGGGTTTTCTCTAATAACAACGAGAGCCACGTCATCAGCGAAAGATGGGTCCAATCGGCATGGCGGCCACTGAGGTACTGAAATAGAAAAGTAACTTTGTCCACCACAAATCCCACTTGACCAGATCCGGGCTCGAACCCGGGCCGCCGCGGTGGGAAGCCAGCGACTAAGCGCTTGAGCTATGGCGCGGCCTTAAAAAAATGTTGAGATTTCTAACGTACAGGAAACCCCAGGAGGAAAGGTCAATTTTCTGGGAGGTCATAGTAGAGGTCATTGTAAGCAAAAAAACTGTATATGTGCACGTGTCCCATTCCGAACGGTTTCCGAAATAGAGCTATTTCACTGTACACTGCACAGACGAGCAACACACCATGTGCTCGCACGAGTTACAAAGTGCATTGATGTTGATGTTGGAATTTTAGAAAATGTATTATAGTAGGTAGCATGGATGTGTGTGTGCGTTTTTCTGTGTTTGTGTACAGTAGAGGCCTTGCGACGAGCTGATCACCCGCCCAAGGAGTCCTACCGAATGTGTAAAATCTAGAAAAACTGAAGTGAACGGAGTTCATGGAGGTAGGCCTAGGCCCACTGGGGCTGTAGTGTCAAGAAAAAAAAATTATAATAGGTAAACTGCACCAACTTTATCACTTAAACAATAAATACCGGTATTAGAAACAGTACATAATATCTTTTTCTTATTACCAGTTCTAGAACCGTACAGTGAAATGGCTGTATCTCGGAAACCGTTCGGAAGAGGACACATGTACATATACACTTCTTGCTTAGAATGACCGATACTATGACTTTTCGTCCTGGAAAGCCATGTCACATGCAACATTTGGGTGCGACGAAGTTTAGCTAGGCCGCCTCTGACTTGGCTTAATGGGTACCATGACGCTTCAAAAACATGGATAAGAATTTAGCTTTAAGTAGGGCCACAACAATTTTCTCGTGATGCTCTCCGCCTCTTCGAAATACAGACGCATCTCGCACTTGCGACGTAGTTAACTCCCAGAACCCCAGAAACGTGTTATAACTCAAAAAGTCGTAAGTCGAGCCCATTGAAACTTGGGATGTATAGGGTTATATTCATGTAGCTCAAAGCTCGGCCCCATTTTTAGCTTGGATTTCTTATTTTGAAAAAATTAAAAGCTTATGAGGCCACCTTGCTGTATATGTGTCTATATCCCCTCAGCGCATGAAAGCCGGAATAGTGGAGCCAGAAGATATGGCTGTTGCTAGGCAACGGCTCCGTAAACACTTGCCGATATACACGCAGCAACAGAACTGTTGGACGTGGTGTTTTCAATGCCGATCATGTAGCATAAAATATTATGTATTCAAATGAACTTCTTTTTAAATATTGATCTGTGGAGGCGGGGTCGAATACCTCCATGGTAGCCCTGCGAGCCGCAGGAGACGACGAAAAGGGAACCCAGTGCCTGGGGGCATAACTGGGCCACTTTGTTCCTGGGGGCTATAAATAAAGGGACCTGGCCTTCCAAGTTATGGGAGTCTCGAATCTGAGACAGTAAAATGTGACTATGAATCCCACGGGACTCGGACCTGGAAGTGACTGCGCTGGCGAGGGCCAGCAGCAATTGTAAACGACAGACCCATCCTCTAGTCAGAGAGGATGTTACATAAAGACTATGACCACAAGTGTTTAGTTGAAGAAAAAATTATTGGTCGTGAGTCTCAAGGGGCTTGTCGCCAAGAAAAACAGCCGTAAAGTAACTCTGATTCTGAGGCTCAGAAAAATTAATTCGGGAGAGATTTTTCGTTCGTCATTTGTCACAGTGGAAGAGGAGACACTTGTAGTCCCGTAAGGGATGGAGGGAGTCTTGGGAAGCCATTGACCGTGAGCTGTTATAGTCGATTGTAATTGTAGATAAGCGCCAGTAAACCCAATCATAAAATCCATAACCCATTATTATTAGTCACGCAACCACTTATACGTGACAATATGTTAACCCCTAATGCACAACAGTTATATTGTTTTTGTTATAAAATTAGTAAATTAACATTAAATAATGTAGTATTGAACATCTATTTATCTATGGCTCTACAGCCCTTTGTTGGGCCATGGCCGCTTTTCAGTTTCCTAATCTAATACAAAGTCGGTATGACTTCTTGGACGGGGAATAAGCCCATTGCAAGGCCTTTACCTATGCACGGAACAACACAAACACAGAATAAACGAACACAGATATTCATTCCTCGAGTGGGATTCGAACCCACGACCATAGGTTTCGAGCGGGCGAAGACTGCTCATGCCTTAGACCGCACAGCCACTTCGATCGTCATTGAACACCTAAGACATTAAAATATTAATTAATGTTGTAGCGAGACAGTGTGACTATAGACGGGTTTTGGATTGATGATCGGCCTTCTTAGGTCTTCCTTAGCCGTTGCTCAGTAGTGTCTTCCAACGGCGGACGTTCCCCCTACTCTGGGTTCACGAACTGTCCGCGGCCACACCTACCAGCTTCTCACAGCAACAGCTCACAACTACTGAACCCCAACAGTCCTTTAACTAACTAATTCACTCACTCCACTCCACTGACTGACTTACTCACACAACTCTAGACTTGTCCTGCTTATAACATCTCGGTACGGACCGCATGGACAACTCCGTTCCTCTATTGTGTTCGTGTTTGTTGGGATGCTCACGTTATCATTACTCAGACATTGCCTAGCAATAGCCGTATTTACAGATCCATAACTCAACAACGGCTATTGTATAGCTGCTTATTTCGCGGTCGTTGCCTAGTAACGGGTCTATATGCCCAAATATTACCATGGATCATTAAGAGTTATGATTTGATGTACCAGAGCACTCATAAGTTTTATGAACAATTAAATTAACATTAACCACCTGGTCGAATTGAGGCAGGAGAGCCCCGGTTGCGGAAGAAATTGGAAGACTGGGAGAGGGCCAGGAAGAATGGTCACTGGTGGCTTGGACTTTCTGAAGAAGCTATCCAAGGTCCGAAATTCGAGTTTCTGGTCGTAACTCCCGAAAATTCGGAGCATGAGTGCAATGAGGTCATTAGATTCAGAAATTCGTAAGCCGGGAAGACGTAGACCGAGGAGAGAATGCGGATCTGAATAAAGATATGACGAACACGTTGTAAAGAGAAGGTTAATGTAAAACATTTCAAAACAAATAATTGGAACTATCCCTGTAACAAGCCATGGAGGCCCATAAAGTTGTGAGACGTCGAGGTTCATACATTTTCTAGACAATCGGCTCACAGATGGAGATGATGTTAAGTAACAGGTCGTGGAGACCCATAAGGTTGTGAGAACGTCGAGGTTCATACATTTTCTAGACAATCGGTTCACAGATGGCGCTGAGGTTAAGTAAAGCTATCCCTGTAACAGGCCGTGGAGGCCCATAAGGTTGTGAGACGTCGAGGTTCATACATTTTCTAGACAATCGGCTCACAGATGGAGATGAGGTTAAGTGACAGGCCGTGGAGGCCCATAGGGTTGTGAGACGTCTATGCTCGCACATTTTCTAGATAATCGGTTCACAGATGGCGCTGAGGTTAAGTAAATCTATCCCTGTAACATGGCATGGAGGCCCATAGGGTTGTGAGACGTCAAGGCTCCCACATTTTATCTAGACAGTCAGCTTACAGATGGCGATGAGGCTGTCAGACTTACGCGCAGGCCGAACTTTACCCCCAGGAAGATTCTAGTTTCTGTTAGAGGCTGAGTCAATCCCCAGGGCCATAGTGAGACTGGAAAGATGAGATCAGTTTAATTTAAATCGGGCGTGTGTATATATTTTTTTCCAAAACAAATCGCTAGGAAAGAAAATATATACCGGTATTTATAAAGTCTCTAAGCGCCTGTAGTAACCAAGTTATGTTTCCTACTGTTTCTATAACAGAAGCAAAAATAATCAGCTGACTGTAGCTGTTCCTTTGGCTCTGCCTTTTACCAGCATCATCTGGGAAGCTGTGATCCAAATCGTAGGCTTCATGATATAAGGAAGACGTAAAAATACTGGATCAATATTTTGGTTAGCGCCCATATAACAGCAAATTTAATAGCTTTACACTGGCGAGTTGAAGTGAATAGGGGTTTGTTAGTCCCTGAGCCAACAGGATGTAACAAACACGTCATATGAAATATAGATTTCTGTAACTGTTGAAAACAAACGAAGGTATGACGCCACGTAAGAAAATTTAGTACACAACTTCATTTCTTTACAGATTTCTATAACTGTTAAACTAAATTCTGTGTATGTTGTTACGCCACGTAAGAGAATTTAGGACACAACTTCATTTTTTACAGATTTCTGTAACTGTTAAACACAATCCTAGGTATGTTATGACGCCACGTAAGAGAATTTAGTACACAACTTCATTTTAACTCATTCTTCTCGCTGTCCTGAATTGTAATGACACCTCTCTTTGTAATAACCTTACAGTCGGTATATTAAGACGATCAGTTCCCTCTTCTATGTCCTTTATGACCGCCTCCTCTCCATGAAGAAATTAATATGGAGACGAGGGGCTTGGAATATAATGGATGTTTCATATGGAACATGACTGTAAATTGAGCATTCTACATTGTAAGGTAAAGCTATCCCTATAACAGGCCGTGAGTGCCCATAGGTCTGTGGGACGCCGGGGCTCCCACATTTTCTCTAGACAATCCACTCACAGATGGCTGTAAGTTTCTCAGCCTTGCGCGCCGGTCACCCTTTACACCCCAGGAAGATTCCTGGTACTCGTTTCTGCTGGAGGCTTAGTCGACCCCAGGGCCAGAGTGCGGCTGGAAGGATTAGGCGCATTGAAAATTCCACGTCATCGGTACTCCAACCCGCGACCTTCCGGCTTGTATTATAGTGCCTCAACCAACTACGCCACCGCAGAATTACCAGCGGTATTCATTACTCATTAAACTTGCGTGAAAATTTGACCAATGAAATATAATCAGTGAAATTCCCTATATCGAATTCGAACAAAATCTTTGAAAGAGACTACGGGGTATGTGATATAGGCTTTATTGTTATAAATGTGGTTGAAGATGGACTTTGGCTTTGACTCTGAAACTGCGTGATTACTTTTGGTGAACGTCTACAACATCTAATTCCAAAAATATCTGTGACACGGGATTCAAAATATTGGCATCGAAGACTCCCAGGGGAATAGAATAGTAGATCAGAGGAAAGTGCTGAAAATTTGGGAAAATTATATTACAGAACAATATGGTCGACCTAATCGGCCAGAAACCTTAGAAGTTGAACCGGAAGAAGAAGTAGATACAGACGAGAAAGGATCATATATTTTACAAAGTGAGGTGGAAAAAGCTATCAAGGAAATGAGGAAGGGAAAGGCTACAGGAGATGAGGATGTACCTGGAGATGTGCTCAAGTTACTGGGAGAAGGTGGTTTGAAAACACTGACAAAACTAATGAACACCATACATGAAACTGGGGAGTGGCCCAAGGACTTTACAGAAGTGACAATGATTGCCTTAAAGAAAAAGACAAAAGCTACAAAATGCAGCGACCATCGCACAACAAGCCTTATTGCACATACAGCAAAGATAATAGCAAAGATACTTAAAAGAAGAATTGAAGGAAAATAGAGGATGTACTTGGAGAAGATCAGTTTGGATTTAGAAGAGGAAAAGGAACAGGGATGCAATTGGGATGATGAGAATTATAGGGGAACGAACTTTGGAGATAGATGAAGAACTGTGTGTTTGCTTCATAGACTGGCAGAAAACATTTGACCGGGTAAACTGGACCAAATTAATGCAGATCCTAAAGGAAACAGGTATTGATTGGCGTGAAAGAAAATAGCGAATGCCTTACCAAGGAAGCTCTGGATTGGCTCGGAGACTTCAAATTAGGAGGTCAAATAATTCAAACTGTGAAATATGCAGATGACCTTGTGTTAATGGCTAAGGAAGAAACTGTGCTACAGGGCATGATTGATAGACTAATTGAAATTGGAAGGTGCTATGGCATGGAAATGAATGTGGAGAAAACAAAAGTAATGAAAATTTCGAGACAACCAACCCCAGTCACAATAAAGATAGACCAAAAACAACTGGAGAATGTGAAATGTTTTAAATATTTGGGTAGCTTGTTAACAGATGATGGAAGGTGTACCAGTGAAATTAAATCCAGGATTGCCATGGCAAAAGCTGCATTTAGCAAGACAAAGAATCTTTGTACCAGCAAATTGGACTTAACTTTGAGGAAGAAACTAGTGAAATGCTACATTTGGAGCATAGCTCTGTATGGGGCTGAAACATGGACACTTAGGGCAGTAGATCAGAAACATCTGGAAAGTTTCGAAATGTGGTGTTGGAGAAGGATGGAGAAGATCAGTTGGACCGATTATGTGAGAAATGAAGAAGTGTTAATTAGAGTCAGTGAGCAGAGGAATATCCTACACGAAATAAGAAAAAGGAAGGCTAATTGGATTGGTCATGTTTTACGCAGAAACTGCCTTCTAAAAGAAGTTATTGAAGGAAAGATAGAGGGGCGGTTAGAAGTAACAAGAGGACGAGGAAGAAGACATAAGAAGATGCTGGATGACCTTGGGGACAGAAGAGGATACTGTCATTTGAAGGAGAAAGCTCTAGATCGCATTAAGTGGAGGAATTGTTTTGGAAGAGACTGTGGACCTGTCGTCTGACAGATTACTAATGATGATGATGTAATTGTCACGTGTCCGGGGTACCGTGACAAATAATTAATGAATTACGGATTTGGGGAAGCGGTTGATTGAAGAATTACGCCAGGCTGAACTACAGACAATTATAACACTTCGTAACTGCGAACAATGATGACACTCTGACGTTCCTGTAACTACGCCACACTGCACATCTGTCGGTACTCCGCTTGCTTCTCTTCTGAACTTGTCTCTCTCCTGGTTATCTCTCTTCTGATCTGATCTGATCTTATCTGGTCGTAGTCAAAGTCAAAGTCACATACCTCCTGACGGTCAGTCAGTCAGAAAGTCTTGGTGTCGAGTCCCATCCGGGGCTCATCACCGGATATATGTGAGGACGGGTCTGTATTTTCTATATGCTGCTGGCTCTTGCCAGCGCAGTCTTTCTCGGGTCCGAGCCCCCTGATACTCGCTACCATATTTTACTGTCTCAGATTTGAGACTTCCCTTTCGTCTCCTCCTACGGCTCGCAGGGTCACGGTGGAGGTATTCGACCCTCCACACGGGGGTTATCTGGTCATATGGTGTCATCTCCCGGAGGTAGGTTCTTGGCGTATCGAAAGCAGACACCGCCCCAACAGTTCAATATTTAATTTCCGTGGTAACCTGCTACTTATGTAAGCGTTACCACGGAAACACCTCCAATTTTGCCGTAACTTATTTGTCTATCCGAGTGTTTCCATGGAAGTGCATGTCTACTAGTCCCACGGTTAACCGTAGTCGCGGGAACGTTGCTCGTTGCCCAGGAAATCAACCCTTATGTCACTCAACCGTCCCGGCTTTCTGGCGGCTCGCCACATTATGTTTCAATAATCTGGATTATTACTTAATCTGCATGACCTATCCCCCAGTTTATCCGGATTAGCGAGGGTTTACTGTAAATGGAACATATGCTGTACATGAGGGGTACGCGATAGTATGACTAAGCTCCGAGCGTCGTCTTGCTTAAAACTTCTCGCCACGGACAACATAGAAACCACAGCTCTTCCATAGCTATCGTCCAACTGTTGCATTTTTAATAATCTGCTACCTAGTAACGAGGCTGTTTTTTTACAGAGCCGTTGCCCAGAAACGGCCCTGATATATCCGCCCATCTAGCGGTCATTGCATAGTAACGGCTCTACACGCTACAATATATATGTCTTTCAACAAGTATGTACATACGTTTACCACTGAGTTAACATATGTACCAAAATTCCTGTTTAGAATTGTTTTCGACACTTCATTGCAGTGATAGTCACTTATTGCGTATACAGATGCAGTGGTACCAAATTTAACAGAGCTGTATGTCAGAAAGTAATTTATTTATGGGCCTAAATCGTTTAATAAGAACGTCGAAGAAGTTGTTTTAATGACGTCTGTGATCTACGTCATGTAGGCCTACAAAGTTTGTGGATGTTGAGCTATTTTTTTAAGCATTCTATAATAGTCAAACTGAGTTGCATGTGAAGTAAAGGTTATAGTCGTCGTATATACACTGAAATTAAATCCGCTCTATAAATTTTAGGGCACAGCCGCAATACCAAGTTTCATTAAAACCCGTCTAGTATTTATGGAGATATAGCTCCATCTGTTACAGGAATGAGGGAGCGTCATCTTCAGTTAGTGACGTAGACCGTTACGTCATCGTTTTTAGAAAGTCTTTTGTATTGCTAGTGGGGTGAGACTAAGTCCCTTGTACTGCGGCCACTTCTGGCCTACTGTACCAGCCCCAGATGATAGGTGAGGGTGATTGTGGAGCAATTGGTGGAATGAAGATTGGCAGGGGAAACCGAAGTACTAGGAGAAAACCTGCCCCTGCGCCACTTTGTCCACCACAAATCCCACTTGGCCAGACCCGGGATCGAACCCGGGCCGCCGCGGTGGGAAGCCAGCGACTAACCGCTTGAGCTATGGCGCGGCCCAGACATTCAGCTTAGTTCATGGGATTGCGTTCAGGACTCTTGAGAGTTCGAACCTCTTAGGATGGAATCCTGATCGAGTCACAGATTCGTTTCTTTCAATTTGGAGTGTGATACAGATCGTCATAATCATCATCATCATCATCATCATCATCATCTCATTCGCAGAACTTAAGTACCAGTTTTATGTACGTCAAATTTATCGAAATGTCCGGAAAAAATAGATTCTAAAGGGTTCTTATGGGTTTAAAACCCTGGGGATTACTGGGTTTTTTGGAATTTGTCAATCGTCCGGCATTATAGAGAATACACCATTTCGGAACCTAGATCTGTTTCCGTCCTCAGATCAGGGGAGTGGGGACTCGTACTCAGTTGGGTCCAGTGATTGAGATTGACCCTTTCTATTTTTTTCAGTTGACCTAATCCTTCCAGCAGCACTAGGCCCTGGGGTTTACTCAGCCTCTAACAGAAATGAGTACCAGGAATTAATTAAATAATTTTCCTGGGGAGTAAAGCGCTGCCGGCGAGTAAGGCTGACAACCTTACCGCCATCTTTGAGCCGATTGTCTAGATAATGTGGGACCCTTAACGTCTCACAACCCAATGGGCCTTCACGGCCTGGTACAGCGATAGCTTTACTTTTACTTTATTACCCAACCCAGTAGGTGTATCTCCCCCCTCTCCTAAGGATTGAAACAGATTCACTTTCCGAAATGCTTTTTTTTTCTCTTTAATACTGGACAATGGATAAAGTCGAAACACCCAGTAATCCGTTGTGATATCTTGAAAGTTTCTCACAGTCGCCATGTTTGTAACTGTTAACTGACAAGCAATCTTTGATGATTTATCTCGATTCGGTCATCACTTGCTTGTTGCAATGATTCATTAGATTTCGCCATAAAAACAAAAGATTTCATGTAGCTAACATTTTACTCTTTTCACGTTTTATACCGCCTCAGAAATTCGAAGTTACTTACATCGGCTGTGACTCGCAATTTACCGCGAAAATTTCTGCATTAATGACGGAGATCAAGTGTGAAAACTTTTTTTCAGAACTTAATTTCACTGGAAGACACCGCGGAATGGCCAACACAAGGTATTAAAATAAGGCAGGGTCACGAATTCGTTCCTAAAGGCACCGTTGTTGGGAAAGGTAGTTATGGGATCTTAAGGCACCGGAAATAGCTTGCTCGAAACGAATTGTTCTGCAACGAAATAGACGGCGTCCTGGCGTGTCCCCTTCCATTTCCAACCCAGGCGGAAACGAATTAAAGCACTCTGGAAGCTGTAATAAAATGAATGGAAGAGTTCAAGTGACTGGTAGGAAGATTGATTGAGTCATTGCTGGCTTGATGCAGTGTGACTGAGATCACATTACACTTTCCGAGCGAAGGTGGCGCCAAGTTTTCAAGACCTTGCGGAAACAGCACGAAATAATCCTCCGATAATCACCGGACGCCAAGGCGGTGACAGACTTGCTCCTCGCTCCCATTTCAACATGATTATAATTATATATCACTGCTGGAGCTGAGCCCTTCTTGAGAATCCGCCAATTGTGCAGCTACTCAAGAACGTCCCAGAATTTTTTGGAACCCGAAGATTCATTACCGTGTTCACCAGAGCCCTCCACTGGTCCTTATCCTGAGCCACATAAATCCAATCCATACCATCCCATTCTATATATCCCTAAGATCCATTTTACTATTGTCAATCCACCTACGTCTAGGTCTTCCTAGTGGTTTCTTTCCCACCAATATCCTTTATGCATACTTCTTCTCTTCCATTCATGCTACATACACTGTCCATCTCATCCTCCTTGACTTGGCTATTTGAATTATAATTGGAGAAGAGTACACGTTATGACGCTCCTCATTGTGCAGTTTTCTCCAACCTTCCGTCACTTCATCTCTCTTCGGTCCAAATATTCTCCTCAACACCCTGTTCTCAAACACCCTCAGTCTATGTTCCTCACTTAATGTCAGATACCAAGTTTCTTACCCATACAGAACCACAGGCAAAATTATAGTTTTGCATATTCTGATTTTTATGTTTTTGGACTGCAGACGAGAAGACAAAAGGTTCTGGACTGAATGGTAGCAGGCATTACCCGAGTTCAATCTCGTCTTAATTTCCTCTTGAATCAAGTTTTCATTTGTTATCGTCGTTCCCAAATATCTGAACTGTGCCACATTTTCAAAACCTCTGTTTCCTATCTTTATGTCACGATTTTGTCCTGCATTCTGGTGACAAGACAGCAACATATACTTAGTTTTCTCTCTGTTTACTTCTAGACCAACCTCTTTACTTGCGTCAGTTAATAAGTTCTGCACATGGACAATGTTACCTTTACCGCGCCTGTAATGTCGGTTCTGGCTCTTGCTTAACAATTCCTTTGCTGGCATCTGGCTTCTAATGCGGACGGAGGCCATGCGTGTCTTCTCATGTGTTCCATTAACCATTCACTATTTAATTTCGTACTCCTCTTTCAGCAGACTCTCCTTTACTTTTGCAGCACCTGAGAACACACGGGTTACCAATATTCTGATTTGCGTTGAAGTCTCTGTTGAGAACTCCGCCTTTCGAAGGGTTAAATGAACTGCAGGAATGTGTCCTGCTGAGTTAGACGTGTGGTATGGTAAAGGTAACGCTATCCCTGTAACAGGCCGTGGAGGCCCATAGGGTTGTGAGATGTCGAGGCTCCCACATCTCCTAGACGATCGCCTCACAGATGGTAGTGAGGTTCTCAGCCTTATACACTTACTTCCATTTACCCCCAGAAAGATTCTTGGTACTCATTTCTGTTAGACGCTGAGTCGAACCCGGGCTCATAGTACGGCCGGAAGGATTAAGTCAATTGAAAATTCCAGTGTGCTCGTTGGGAACCGAACCCGCGACCCTCCGGTTTGTAGCACAGTGCCTCAGCGTGCCCCGTGTTAGTGTTCCACGTGCGATTGCAAAATTGTTGATGGCTTAAACCATGTAGAGATTGACAAATGTTTGTAAAGTGCTTCGCCCCCTCACAGCCCGTGTGACTTGCTGAAACCACCCACAGTGTTTGTTTCTGTAAGCGGACAAGCTAACGGGAGTCTCAAAACTTAATTCACGATGGATCTGTGGTTCTGTGAAAATGCACGAAACGGGTCGACAGCTGTGAACGCTTCTTGGTCCTCGGCAAGATGGCATCTGCAGGAAGATGTCTGCCATGCGGATGTGCTGAATATCGTCACATCATTTTGTACTGGCTGTGTTGCTGTGGCCACAAACATATTCTTCCGCACCGGCAATCGCAGGTAAGATGCCACTTAATGATATTGTATGAATATATAAGGGATGCGACCACAGTGATCTTAATGATATTATATCTATTACATCAGACAGATGTTTAAACAATATACGTTCTGGTCGCTCGGTCGGTATAGTTCGCTTGCGGACTAAAATCACGGATTTTAAGTTCTATTAAATGTTTAAGACCTGGGAATTCTAATTATGTGTTATATTTCTTTCAGTCTTCATTTTGAATTAAGATGGATGGGGTTTTTAATGGCTTTTCCAGCCCATTCAGGGCCCAGGCCTCTTATTCAGTTCCGTAATCATTTTTCACAGACGGCAGGACTCACTGGACAAGTGATCACCCCGTCGCAAGGACGGACAGCACAAACACAGAATAAACGCACACACACGCCAAATATCCATGCGCTAAGTGGGATTTGAACCCAAGATCCCAGCGTCCGAGCGAGCGAAGGCAGTTCGTGCCTTAGACCGCGCGGCTACCATGACTGGCTTCCTAACTATACCATACCAGACCTAACTACTTCAGAGAAATGTTTAACAATATGGCCTTGAAGAGAGTTTAATGCGCAGGCGTACACATTTTTATTTACGTAATATATCAGCTGCGATACTACGCTACTTAAAACGTACATGCCTAACTTTAACTTGGGCTGTTGTTAACATGGTTGTGAATCAAGTTTTTTTCTTAGTTTTTCATTGCTGGTGGGGTGGGACTAAGTCCCTTGTACTGCGGTCACTTCTGGCCTATTGTACCAGCCCCAGATGAGGGTGATTGTGGAGCAATTGGTGGAATGAAGATTGGTAGGGGAAATCGAAATATTCGGAGAAAACCTGCCCCAGCGCCATTTTGTCCACCACAAATCCCACTTGACCAGACCTGGGATCGAACTCGGGCCGTCGCGGTGGAAAGCCAGCGACTAACCACTTGAGCTATGGCGCGGCCACGAATCATCAAGTTATATAAAATTATTGGAAATCTTTGAGTGATTGAGCAACTGGAGGCTTCTCAAGAAGAACTGAGTTGGAGTTAATGCATTTATCTCATGCTGCATATTACTCGTACTTTGAAGGTGGAGAGTCTGTCTTGGCGCCACGTTGCAGTATTTAGGATATGAGGTTCTCACAGGGGTGATTATGAAGAGACCTACTTTCTGGGATATAATGTCACACAGTCCGTCGAAAGTAAACCGACGTTTCGCCTGCATCTTCAGAGTCGAAGAATAAGCAAAAATCAACAACATGGAGAATTTAGCAGGCAGGAAATTTTTTGCTCGTTTCTTGCTTGGCTTATTCTTCGACCCTGAACATGGAGGCGACGTGATCCTCCGAAACGTAGGTTGACTCCCAACGGAGTACACGGCTTTACGACCCAGAAGGAAGGTCTCTTCATGCTGCGGCGTTGTTCATATAACAGATACGCTTTGTCGTGTCGACTCTACGCAATGTTCAATGCTGTCAGGAGGGAACCGAGTCGTTCTTGAGAAGCTACCAGTTGCCCAGCCACTCAATAAATTCCCAGCATTACATGGAACCTGAAGATTTATTGCCATGTTCACAACAGTCCGCCGCTGTTCGCTATCCTGAGCCAGATGAACACAGTCCTTAACCTACACCTCTTTCAGTGAGGTACATTTTAATATTATACTCCCACCTATATACAGGTCTCCCGAGTGATCTTGTTCCCTCAGGTTTTCCAACGAAAGTCCTATATTCCCCGCTCTTCGCTCTCATGCGTGCTACGTGCTCTGCCTGCCATATCATCGTCCTTGACTTTATTTTAATTGTATATGGCGATCTGTACATGTTATGAATCTCCTCATTACCGAGTTTTCTCAAATCTCCAGTCACTTCATGTCTCTGCGGTCCAAATATTCTCCTCAGCACCCTGTTTCAAAACACCCTTAGACTATGTAAAAGGTAAAAAGTAAAAGTTGTACGTGTGCTTAACTAATTAAGCACTGCACCTTGACGCATGGGGGGAGTGGATGTACAGATCCTCATTTTCTTGAACTCGGCGCTAGTTGGAGGGGAGTGGTCAGCTTCACGCCCCGGCCGCTATACCCCCGAGGAAAGAGTCCCCGGTGCCCATTGAAGATGAGGCCGAATGGGCTCCAAAGTCAGTCTGGACAACGTAGAGAAGAGATAATTCTTGACCCTACCGGAACTCGAAATCCTACCCCTCGATCATCCAGTCTATACCCAGTCGCTATCAGGGCTCATGCCCCTCAGTCTATGTACTTCCCTTAAAGTTATAAACACATGTACAGAATTATAGGCAAGATTATGGATTTGTGTGTTCTATTCTTTAAGGTTTTAGACAGCAGACCATAAGCTAATAGGTTCTGGACTGAGGGACGCATAGAGCATAGTGGTGGGAAAGCCAGTAGGAAAGAGACCACTAGGTAGACCTAAACGCAAGTGGGTGGAGAATATAAAGAAGGATCTTATAGAGGTAGAATGAGGTGGTATGGGCGAGATTGATCTGGCTGAAGATAGGGACCAGTGGCGGACTCTTGTGAACACGGCAATGAACCTTCGAGTTCCATAAAATGTTGGAAATTTTTGAGCAGCTGAGCCACTGGTAGGTTCTCAAGGACGACTGAGCTTCATGGAATCAGTCGTTATCCAGTGTGTTACCTATTAAAGTGTCACGTGGTTAAGCTGGTAATTATAGTGTCTGAAGAAATTTATGATATCAGCATATTCATTGCCAAAGAAAAGAAACTGCTTGTGTTGCATTTTCAATAAGTAACTGAAGACCAGAAATTAATTACTAATAAATGCGGTATGTGACTGTCCCTTCTTCAATGCCCTGTAAGCGTGAGATTTATGTGTGTCATTACGCAATTTCAGAAATGCGAGAAAAAGCAGGGGAAGCGAACAGCGCGAAATTTATACAAAATGTCGAGACTTGCCGTTGAATTTTGAACTGGAGTTACCCTAATTACTTATTTAAAACTTTGGTGTTGTATATTGAGGTACTGATATGGTAAGCAAGGTTAACCCTGGTACATAAGGGGCACTTCTGCTAGTTCGATGCTCTGAAGGTGAAATGAATGTTAATTGTCTCGCCGCACCATTGGCCTCAGCAGCAAATGGAAGCCAAGGTCAGCAACGTCACGTAAATTACAGAGAACGCATCTGAAAAAACGCACTTACACTCAGAATTGGCGTTGTGGCCTGTCTGTAGAGTAAACAGTGTTATATACACGCTAGGGATATTTTTATTATTGCTAGTGGGGTGGGACTAAGTCCCTTGTACTGCGGCCACTTCTGGCCTATTGTACCAGCCCCAGATGATAGATGAGGATGATTGTGGAACAATTGGTGGAATGAAGATCGGCAGGGGAAACCGAAGTACTCGGAGAAAACCTGCCCCAGCGCCACTTTGTCCACCACAAATCCCACTTCACCAGACCCGTGATCGAACCCGGGCCGCCGCGGTGGGAAGCCAGCGACTAACCGCTTGAGCTATGACGCAGCCCTACACGCTAGGGATTATTGTTATTGTTGGAGGGGGTGGGTTTCCCCATGCATCGCGACCAGTTTGATCTATTGTGCGTCCCCCTTTAATCTCCTACAAGCCTCTATACCCTACCGGTACTGGTGCTTACCATCAGTCCCTACTCAGCCAGCGAGGTCGGCCCCTACCGGCTCAGCGGTATCTCGATGCTTCCCCCATCTACCAGAGGCGTTAGAGACTACTGTTGGGCAGGAAATGTCCTTAATTTCGCTCAGTGGCCTCCTTAGGAGACATGAGGTTCTTTTACACGGGACCCACGACTTAAAGTCCCTCCCGGAGGACTTGTTCCCTGAATTTTTCCGCCCTTAAAAATTCGACGACCTCCGCCGGCCGGGTTTGAACCCGCGTACCTTGAGTCATGAGGTGGGAACGTTACTCTTAGACTACGGAGGCCGCTACACGCTAGGGATAGTTTAAGACTTAAATTGGCCGGCTTCCTTCAAGACGAAAAATGCACCCATGATAAGTAACCAAAAATGATTATCGACTGATGTTATTCAGTAAAATTGACTTGGTTACTTGCCTAGGCAGATTAATTCTGTTTGTTTACGGTCAGCCGGATTTCTATGTAAAAAATAGGTGAACAGATTCAAGATTCTGGGAACCAATTAAGTCTCCTCATGCGAGTCAGTAAATAAGTCACAAATGGAAGTAAAACAGCTGTAATGGATGTTATAGGTTTTCTATTTGTATCACTAGATAGCAGTACAGTCCAACTTCATAACCTTCATCACAGCCTCAGTAGCAGACGCGCATGCGCATGTTAAGAGGCTGGTTTCAGTAATCAAAATGGTTACCGTGTTTGAGGAGTGTAATACTGAAGAGCAGCGTTCTCTTGTGCGTTTCTTTGTGGGAAATAGGACTCAATGCAAAGGATGTTCATAAAGAAATGGTTCCTGTTTACGGTGGGAAGTGTCTGTCGCGTGAAGCGGTTCACAGTTGGGCGGCAAACGTTTCGCTGATAACGGAGATGTGGAAACGGAGGTGCGAAAATGGCTGAGACAGCACTCAAAAAAGACTTCTATACTGCGGGTTTAGACGCACTGTTAAAGCAATGGGACAAGAGTATCATTGTCGGTGGAGGGTATGTCGAGAAATAAACGTTTCTTCCAAGTTCGAGTATCACATGTTTTAGGCTTCATGTCTACTTGTGACCTATTTACTGACTCTCTCCCATATTTAAATGTACAAAGGAAGAGGTAGAGGTGGATAAAAGAGTTATATATTGATGTAGACTGAAACTAAAGTTATACTTTTTCTTGGTTAATTAAGTACCATGCCATGAAGACGTTGGAGGAGTGGAGGTATAGCTCCAAGTGCCTTTAAACCGGCACTAAATGGCGGTGAGTGGTCAGCTTCGTCAAAGTCAAAGTCAAAGTCATGTTACAACTGACGGTCAGTCAGTCTGTCTGTCTTGGTGTCGAGTCCCAGCTTGGGCTCATGACCAGATGTTTTCTTCTTTGTGAAAGTTGCTGTCCTGTTCATTTGGGGTACCATCTCTGACGAGAGGTCGGATCTGTCATTTCCGGTCAGCTTCGAGCCGCTGGTATCCTTTAAATAGGCTTTTATGGGCTTCATAACCGGTTTGGAAAACTGGAGAAGAGAAAAATATCTCCATTTCCCTGCGGGAATCAAGCCCAATTTCCTTGGCCATTCAGGTCTTCATATAGTCACTCGAAGCCTAGTGGCAGCTGTTTTTTCTCCACTTTGCTTGCGTAATTTAGATGGAAATTTACAGAATGTTTCTAGACCTCTCTTCTGGGTTGTGCGTGAGAATTATGGCATGAAGCGAGTAGAGGAGGCGGGGCCGGGCTGGGAGGTAGAGTGACTCACTGTAACTAAGGCCAGTTGTAACCAATAATTGTCGGCCGCGCCATAGCTCAAGCGGTTAGTCCTGGCTTTCCACCGCGGCGGCCCGGGTTCGATCCCGGGTCTGGTCAAGTGGGATTTGTGGTGGACAAAGTGGCGCTGGAGCAGGGTTTCTCCAAGTACTTCGGTTTCCGCTGCCAATCTTCATTCCACCAATTGCTCCCCAATCACCCTCACCTATCATCTGGTGCTGGTACAATAGGCCAGAAGTGGCCGCAGTACAAGGGAGTTAGTCCCACCCCACTAGCATTAAAAAAAAAACGAATAATTGTGCGTGCTCTAGAAAAGCTCTAGAATCCTTACCTCAGTGAATTCGAGCCGATAATCTGCGCGTTCAGCTGAGGAAGTCCAGGCCTAAAAACGTACGCAGTACCGAGAGCAATGAAAGTTCCCGAACACCGTCGACAGTTACATGTTATCGGAAGTCGCATGCTTATACAGACGGATTTGTCACTTTATATGCCACGACGCGCTTTCCCTTCTGCAGGCAGCTCACGGACACCGAGACCTTGAGAACAATTCGTGGGATTAGGAGAGTGCAAGAAGAATTAGAAGTACGTGATTTATTTTATTAGCTAAACTCTTAGGTTGGTTTTAGAAAGGATATAGCCCGATGTGTTAGTGGCGACTGACTTCGTATATACCTTTTAACTTTTGGAAAACCATGGCGGATATGATATGCTGGGTGACATACTCCGTCTGCTGCAGACACGGGTGGAGCAACATCTCCAGTTAGCAACGTAGTTTGTTACGCCTTCGTTAGAAGAATGATTTTCTGTATACATGCGATATTCTTACGCCAGTGAAAAGCACAAACGTATTTACAAGTCTTACCTCCCTTAATGGTTTCCACACATAATATGTTGCAGCCTAGCTCGTAGATTATTAGGATTTAAACCCTATGCACCCGTGAACTTTGGATATTGTGAGACAAACAATTTACTATGTAAGATTTTAGGCGTTCACGGCGGTGACTATGAAGAAAGCAGTCTCCTGGGATTTGGCACCGTGTATATGTGGTGTTAACCGACGTTTCGGAGGAACGTATCGCCTCCATCTTCAGGGTAGAAGGAAAAATATAAGAAATCCGCAAGCGAAGAGACCATGAGAACAGGTAAAAGCAGGTGCTTTTTCTCGCAACCAGAAAGTATGCTCCTTCATTTCTTAAATTTTGGACATGGTTTGACGGTGCATATAAATGCATATTTTGCCTGTTTTATTATTAAGCATCATATTTTCGAAGATCTCTATTTATACTGCATATTTCCTTTTTAAAATGTTTATCATATATATTTTTTAATTTCATGTTCAAATTTTCAATCGTGGTCGTGTGTATACAAGTTTTCTTTTCCGTATTAAAATATGTTGCATATTTTACTCAACATTTCGTCATGATTCATGTTTCTGATGCAGTACCCAGGACGGGACTTCGCCGATCCCTCTACTCGTAACTTGCCTCATCCGCGTACCATCAAAGTGGCCGTGAAGAGATTAGTCAGAAGCGTTCACATGTAGCCGCTATCAACGTAATACTATTCAACCGATAAGGGACTTCACTTATTTATTTCCGAAGTCTCCATGAGGTTCGTTACGGTTCTTCATCTGAAGCTGGGGGCCATTCACATTAGCGGTGACTAGTCTGTAGTTAAGTTTGTTTAGCTTCCTGTAGTCACGCTGAAAGTGGAACTAACCAGTCCTACTCTGAGAAACTTCAGAGAGAAGTATACACAGTGCAAACTACCTGACGAATCTACTGTGCGCAAAAATTACGTGAAGCAGTGTTACGATCTTACAACTGAAAGCATTAGAGATAAGATTCATGATAATTTTTTGTGGGTATCAATCGACGAAACACAAGATTGTAAGGGACGGTTTATTGCAAATTGTATAGTTGGATCCCTTAATAAGAATGAACAATCTACCCCATATCTTCTTGCGGTAGAGCAATCTGAAACCACAAATAGCTCCGCAGTTTCCAGATTTTTTATAAATTCCATGAATTTACTATGGCCGAATGGCATTCAGTATGAGCGCGTATTGAACTTTGTGACTGATGCCGCAAGTTATATGATGAAAGCCGGTACTGCTCTTAAAGTTATATTTCAAAATATGACACATTTNGCGCAGAACTAGAAACTAATCTTTCCTATATATATATATCTGCTCACTTCTCTCGTCTTCCATCCGCCATTTCCTCACTGGAGGCAAGCAATGGCAATACTACTTTGTATCGGTCGTTAAGTGTGTTCAAAACCACTGTTTCCAAATTGAATTCAGTTCCTGGAAGACTTGGGGAAGTAGTAAAATAAAAAGTACACAGCATTCTTTAAAAAATCCAGGATATGCAGAAATTTCTGAACCTAAAGAAATTTTAGCCGGTAAGCGTACTGAACTGTCAAGTAAAAAATCACTAACAGTGGAGCAAATAGCGGCTTTTGTACATGCGCTCCTAAGTTCCTGTGAGGTGGAAAGAAGTTTTTCCCGCTATAAGGACATCTTAAGAGACAATAGGAGGCGACTAACTATGGAAAACCTA
>NW_019733849.1:175355-278347 GCF_002891405.2 Cryptotermes secundus
TACCATTGGTTTTTTAAATTTGTAATGAAATATGTTGGCTTTGTTGCATGATTTGTATTTAAGTATAGCTTTTTATTGCAAGTGAATCATTCAGTGATTACATAAAATGAACTTAAATATTGATTTGTTGGTCCTAAAATATTGTAAAATAAATTTTAATGCTTGGTATAAATTTTTATGTTCATATCTTAGTGCACATTTCGGAAGTTTTTCATGCATAAATGCATACATATTTAAGAGATTATTAGGGAAAAAAATCCGGTCCCTAGTGGGAATATAGATACCATAAAGAAAAATACAGAAACTTTTAATTGACGCTAGTAAGGAGGTTGGTCATTAAGTAAAAGCAGAGAAACCTAAGTATATGTTGCTGTCTTGTCACCCGAATGCAGGACAAAATCATGAAATGAAGATAGCTAACAGATGTTTTGAAAATGTGATACAATTCAGATATCTGTGAACGACTATGACAAATGAAAACCTGATTCAAGAGGAAATTAAGAGGAGATTGAATTCAGTTAATGCTTGCTACCATTGCGCCCAAAATCTTGCGTGTTCTTGTCTGCTGTCTAAAAACATAAAAATTAAAATATACAAAACTACAATTTCCTCTGCGGTTCTGTATGGATGTGAAACTTGGTCTCTGACATTAAGGGAGGAATATAGACTGAGGGTGTTTGAGAACAGGTTATTGAGGAGAATATTTGGACCGAAGAGGGTTGAAGTGACAGGAGGTTGGAGAAAACTGCACAATGAGGAGCTTCATAACTTGATTTCTTCTCCAAGTATAATTAGAATAATCAAGTCAAGGAAGATGGAATGGGCAGGGTATGTAGCACGAATTGGGGCGTAGAGGAATGCATACAGTTTATTGGTTTGAAAGCCAGAAGACTTACGTGGATGGATAAAAATGAAATGGATCTTAGAGAGGTAGGTTGGTATGGTATGGATTGGATTGATGTGGCTCAGGATAGGGAACAGTGGAGGGCTCTTGTAAACACNATTTGTCAGCCTTATCCTCCGGCCTCCCTTTGGTCTCAGGAAGATTCCTGGTACTCATGTCTCTTAGCGGCCGAGTCCACCCCAGGGCCATAGTGCGGCTGGAAGGATTATGTCAATTGAAGAATCCAATGACTTCATCGGGAATCGAACCCGCAACATTCAGGCTTGTGTTTCAACAAACTGCACTACCGCGTGACCCCCAAAATATATTGTACAGTACCTAAATGCAATGAAGAAACGTCATTGTATTGAACATTTCTGGATTTTCCTCTCCTTTACATGCCAGTTTGAACGGGACCAAATATAGACGCGTTCGGTTTTCAGACAGATGTAAGGGAAAACTGCTAATTACCTTCGGGCACGTGTTCACTCAGTTGGTGAGATGCTCAGACTTTCCGAAGAGTAAAGCATCTTGTATAAGTATCTCTGTAATGATCCTGCCTCAAGGACAGCACCGCACTTGATGCAGGCAAACCTGTTTGGCACTGAACAGGAGTAATTTTGAATTATGGCATTAATTAATGCCTGGGGGAGGGGGGGGGGTTGTAACACTCACTCGCGCGGTAATAGACTAAGCTTCACTTGCAAGTCAACTGATTGCAGGCAGCTGTTTATTGATTTACATTCACGAGCTTCATTCTGCGAAGATTTTATTTGTGGGAAAATACTACAAGTTCAATCCTGATTAATTTATTTATATGTATGTTGCATCCTGTCGCGTCGTAAACATAAAATTTATATCTATTTTCATTCAACACAACAATCTATGAAAGTATACAAATGATCAGGCACGAGGTAGTATACTTGATTGAGGCACTATGCTACAAGCCGGAAGATGGCGGGTTCGAATGCCGACGAGGTGGAATTTTTTTCAATTTACCTAAACTTTCCAGTCGCACTATGGCCCTGCGTTCGACTCAGCCTCTAACAGAAATTAGTCCCAGGTATCTTCCTGGAGGTGTAAAGGTCGGCCGGCGCCCTTTGTAATGTAATGTAACTTCCTCTCTCGTCCGTTGGAACGAGTTCACGGGAACGCCGATGGAAGCGCCATTTTACGTCTCTTCAGTGGTTGTAAGCGGCCGATTTTCTATTGTGCACTGAGAGTAACATCTCGCAAAAAAAGTAGTAAACATAATGTTATATGTTCAGAGTTTATACGAGAAATATCACAAAGACTGATGTTCATACCAAAACAGACTGTTACAATTAAAAATACATGTAAGCTAACACCATACCAGGATATCCGTGTATTTGAGGTTTGTTTTACAACGCTCAGACTACAGACCGACGAAAATTAGATGATAGACGAATAATGAATTTCGAGGGATTTGGGAGAAAGCGGTCGTAATGTATCTCCGAATTTTCTTGGAAGGACTGAAAAGAACCACGAAAAACTTCGGTCAAGAGAAATTTCAACGATTATCTCCTGAACGCTAGACTCCAGCGTCGCCGTTACGTTAGTCCGCTCGGTAGGAATGTAATACGTATAAATAAATTGAAGGAAATATATGAACATTGTACGAATAATATTATCTTAACATATTTGTGCGTTTATTCAGTAATTTAGAAACTGTATGTAAACTAAGGCAACTTGGCCGAATAGCTTCCGTGTGCCGGCCAGAGTCAGAGCTACTTTACGACTGGCCGTTTACCGCCAATTAGTTCGTCTTGGTTGCAAGCTCCTTGAGACTCACGACCAGTATTTTTTCAACTGAACACTTGCGGTTATAGTCCTTATGTAACATCCTCTCTAACGAGAGGATTCGTCTGTCGTTTCCTATTGTTGCTGGGCTTCGTCAGAGCAGTCATTCTCGGCTCCGAGTCCAGTGGGATCATGACCACATTTTACTGTCACAGGCTCGCGAAACTACCCCAACATGGAGGGTCAGGTCCCCTTATTTATATACCCCAGAAACAGGGTGACCCAGTTATACTCCAAGGCACTGGGTTCCCTTTTCTTCGCCTCCTACGACTTACAGGGCTACAGCAAAGATACTCGAACCTACCTCCACACGGGGTCTGCGTTCCTGTAATTCCCTGCTTCAGTGTTATCTCTTAGTAAGTGCTTCACTCTGTCGACAAATCATGGGACTTCTTCCGTTTCACATAACCGTCATATGGTATGGTAGTGGAGTTGGTGTTGCTGTAGTGTGTTTTATGAGTTCTACGGTAAAAACTGAATTTTGAAGAAGTTTGGAGCTGGTTCTTCGTGAGCAGGTAACACAAGAAGAAGTTAAGTTTGATTCTTCAGTATGTCCAGTACACTTACTTGTGTGGTACGGTTTCAATCCAGCATTTTTAGCATTTAACATCGCCATTACTTTCGGTAAACAGGGCTATCTCCATGCAATATCGAGATATTTCAAGAATATGAATTACTGAAAGACAAGACGCAGATAAATTCACTGCAAAGGATTCAGAAGTGACTTCCAATGTCAATGCTCTACTTAGGAGTCTGGTTCTGCCAACGGCCTACAAGTTCTTCCTGTGCCAAACGTAAGTGAAGATACAGTATGAAATAAAAATAACTGCTGTCCTGTGCAAGATGTGTAAAGTATGTTTAAGGGCACTGGCCAAGCCTAGCTTTCATTTAATCCAACTTCTCTCCAATGAGCACTCAGTGTTCTGATATGGCTCTCTTTTATCCAGCAACGGCCCTGTCTGCCGCAATTTATTTACTACTGTAATATCCAAACTCCATGGAGCTGAGCCCTTCTTTGGAAGCTGCCAGTTGCGCAGCTACTCAAGAATTTCCCAGAAATTTTATGGTAACCTCAGGTTCGTTACCAAGTTCACAAGAAATCTCCAGAAGATACTATCCTGAGCCAGATGCATTCGGTCCACACCACCCCATCCTATCTCTCTAAGGTGTATTTTAATATTATTCACCCACCTACGTCCTGGTCTTCCTAGTAATCTCTTTCATTCTAGCTTTCCCATCAATATCCTATATGCATTCCTCTTATCTCCATTCATGCTACATAACGTGCTCATCTCATCCTCCTTGGCTTGATAATTCTAATTATACTTTGTGAAGAGTACAAGTTATGAAGCTTCTCACTATGCAGTTTTCTCCAGCCTCCTGTCGTTTCATCACTTATCGGTACAAATATTTTCCTCAACACCCTGTTCTCAAACACCCTCAGTCTGTGTTCCTCCCTTAATAGCAGAGACAAAGTTTCACACCCATACAGAACCACAGGCAAACTTACAGTTTTGTATATTCTAATTTTTACGTTTTTAGACAGCAGACAAGAAGACAAAAGGTTCTGGACTGAATGGTAGCAAGCGTTATCCGAATTCAGTCTCTTAATTTCCTTCTGAATGAAATTTTGATTTGTCACTCTTGTTCCAAAATATTTTAACTGTGCCAAATTTTCAAACGATCTGTTATCTGTCTTTATGGCATGATTTTGCCCTGCATTGTGGTGCTGAGATAGTAAAATATACTTAGTTTTATCTGTGTTTACTTCTAGACCAACCTCCTTATCAGCGTCAATTAATATTTCTGTGTTTTTTCTTTTGGCATCACCCAGTAGACTCATCATCAGCATAGACCAGCAGCTGATGTTCCTATTTAATTCTTTACGACTCTATCAGTAGTGGTTTTCTATTTGGGGCAAGAAGATCCCGGAATTTATGCTGGAAACATCTGTTTACTTTTCACTCGGGTATCTTTGATGAACAACCGCTTCGATACAAGATGTAACGCGACTGGCTGGTTGCTTGTTAGAGCCGCTGGGGTTTAGATCCCGGAGGGGACAACAAATAAGCTCTGTTCACGAAGGCTGTGGTTTGTGGAGCAATGATTCATTGGTGTGAATATGGAGAGAGAATTCAATGTGTGTACTTGCTGGTCTTTCGGCTACGTCGCGAGTCTGAACGCTCGCAGTGCGAGGTGAAGCAAATGACCTTTGTCCCTCTCTCTCGACCGGCCGATGGATTTTCAAGAGGCTCTCAGACGAGTATATTTATAATATCCCCACCGACAACTTTTCCTTTACTCGTGAAAATTTATAAACGATTTCACTTTCTATTGATATGGCACAAAACTTATGCTAAAAAAATTGGCTTCTGGACTCTACCAACCCCAAATATCCCATGTTTTTTAAAATTCCGTCATTCAGAGACCAATTTAAAAATTTTAAATGGATACTTCACACAGGTCTCCAATTAGTGCCTTCCTAAATAGTTTGCTTAACAGTTAATGACATCCTTGCTACTGACAGTCACTTTTGAACACGATGGAAGTGGAAGTTTTTTATTAATCGACGCTGCCAGTATCGCCCGCGGTAGCGTATTTGGTTGAGACACTATGCCACCAGCCCTAAGGTCGCGGGTTCAATTCCAGTGAGGTCATTGAATGTTTCAGTTGATCTAATACTTCCAGTCGCACTATGGCCTTGGGGGTCGATTCAGCCTCTAACAGAAATGAATACAAGTATCTTCTTACCGGTAAAGGGTGGCCCGTCGGCGCGTAAGGCTCACAACCTCACAGCAATCTGTGGCTAATTTTTTTAGAAAATATGGGAGCCTCGACGTCTCACAATCCTATGGGCGTTTTCGGCCTATCACAGGGATATCTTTACGTTTTTCCTTAGTGTTAAGGTCTGTCTGTCCATCCATCTTAAGCCGTTTGTTGGGCCTTGGCCTCTTTTCAGTTTCTTAATCCTATACATTAGTCGGTAGAACACCTTCGACGGGGCATCAGCCTGTCGTAAGGCCGCCACCTGCACACAGAACAACACAAAGACAGAATAAACGCATATAGACATCCATGCCTCGAGTGAGTATCCAACCCACGATCCCAGTATTCGAGCGACCGAAGACTGTTCTTGCCTCAGACCGCGCGGCCTCCGTGATCGGCATCCAATTCCACGTATCCGCCACAAATTCAACACGACGTGACTTGGGTGGGAGGCCGGCGACTAGCTCTCTGAGCTGTGGCGCGGCCCCCTGAAGAAGGACGATGAAACATGCACGTTTGACTTTATCATACTATAAATTGAAAGCTTATGTTATGTCGCTATATGTTGAAAGTTTGTGTTGTTACCTAATATTGAAGCTTTTGTTACCTCACAGTAGCAGCGCGGTCTGAGGCAAGAACTGTCTTATTCCCATCAAACATTGGGATTGTGGGTTCGAACCCCACTCGAAACACGGATGTCTCTCCTCGTTTATTCTATTGAGTTTGCGTTGGCCTGTGTAGGTGCCGGCCTTGTTACAAGGCTAATCACCCGCCCAGAGAGTCCTACCAAATATCTATAAGATCCACATTTACAAATTAATTCTGATGAGAACAGGCCAGAAGACGCAGACCCATTGCTAAGTAATGACTCTGTAAACAACTCCCGTTACTAGGCAACAGATTCCTAACACGAACCAGTGTACCTACTGGGAAGGTATATTCTGTGTTCGGTCCGAGCGACAACTGCGTGACGCAACAATCGAACGACTGTTGAAAGCGGTGTTTTATATGAAGGCCGTGCCGAGATGGTACAAGCGGAACAGTTCTAGAGTTCAGTTAGTGAGACAGTCGCCAGTCAGTAAGGACGTGAATGCGGAAGCTGAGGAAGCTACGGTGTTGGAAGCCCTTACCAGGCAATGACTGATGAAGATACAGCAGTGTGAGAAAATTTACTCCGTGCTGTAGAGTTTATGCAACAGAAATTCATAGCAGCATTTCAGGAATTTTTCTGACAACCGCGACACTCCTAACGATCTGCTACTCGATCTGGGAACAACAAAAAACAAACTCCGTGGTTTTAGTCCACAAGCCAACTATACCGACCGAGCGACCGCCGCTTGTCGGCGAAGTTAGTTCCAACTTGGAGGACAGAGGATGTCGCGTGGTCAGCGCAACAAATCCCCGCAGCCGTTAATTTAGATTTTCTAGACCGGAGCCGCTATTTCCTTGAAATAGCTCCTCAGTTATCCTCACGAGGCTGAGTGGACCCTGTTCCAGACCCATTACTTCTCTGAAAATCTGGTAGCGTCCGGAACCGAACCCGGACCTTGGATCTGTGGCCAGGAAGTCTGACCACTAGACCACAGAGGCGGACACTCGATCTGGGTACACTTGCAGAAATTAAAATGAATCCCATTGCAGCATTTTAAGAGTTGTTACTGGGACGAAATTCCATAGCAGGTTAACATTTCGTATCTACGTGTACTTGTATAACCAGTTGTGTGCCTTTGATACGGAAGGCCGGGCGCTTGGAAGAAATTTAATAACTACATGAAAGTCTGTAGTATTTTAAAGGCCTGTGACGTTACATTCGCCCTTGTTACTAAAGATCATTTTGCGTTATGACGAAATAGTTCACAGGTGCATATGACTGTTATGTGAGCACACATGCAATGCGTATGTCTAGACGTTTGTACAGCGACAAGAACATTAATTGTGCTAATGAGTACGAGACATATAAGGCATATCTATTTGCGCTTCTGATGGTTAGCACGTTTCAAGTCTCATAATAGATGAAATTTAGCGAAATCGGTGAAACGCTCAGTGCATTTACAATTAAATCGAGGAATTTTTTTTTAATGCGAAAAATTCAAACACCAGGTTTAGACATGTGATTTTTTTTTTCCTTGGCACTACAGCCCCAGTCGGCCTAGGCCTACCTCCATGAACTCCGTTCACTTCGGTTTTTCTAGATCTTACACATTTGGTAGGACTCCTTGGGCGGGTGATCACCTCGTCGCAAGGCCTCTACCTGTACACAAACACAGAAAAACGCACACAAACATCCATGCCCTGAGTGGGATTCGAACCCACGATCTCGGCTTCCGAGCGAGCGAAGACAGTGCATGCCTTAGACCGCTCGGCTACCGTGACCGGCTTTAGACATGTGATAGCAATGTTAAACTGATCCTGATTAGTATGTGTTAAAGCCTATTTTCAGTATAAACAAGGCTACGTCATAACACGTGTAGGCAGTCGTACGGAAGATAGTCCTGTGTAATTGTGCACCCTCTCTTTCATGATGTATGCAGATGGAGTATTTGTGCATCAGATTGAACTCAGCGAGGTAGGACACAGTGGTGGCTTTTATGATGACGTCGGTGACGTTTTGGTTAGACGACAAGAAGTCCATACAAGGATTAATGCTCCGTCCCTTCTCTCTTTATGATTAATCTAACAAGAGCCGTAAATTAGGTTGAAATACAGGATGGGGCGCAGAAAAGTGGGGATAGGCTCGGCGAACGCAGCAGTCGCGGAAGTTTCTGTCTAATACCGCTCAGTAGGAAACATGAGGTGGACGAGTGAGCAGCGTGCGTTTGCTGTCGAAGCCTATTTTTCGAACAACCATTCCTACGTGGCGGTGCAGCGTGCGTTCCGTACTCACTTTGGAATTAAGCCCAGAGGTCCGGTTCCCGACCGTAAATCGGTTGTTTTATGGGTAGAGAACTTTAGGACAACCAGGAGTGGTGAAAAAGTCATCAGGACGACAAGGGACCGTTACGACGCCAGAAAATGTGGAGGCAGTACGACAGTCGATTTTGAGATCTCCAAGACGCTCCGCTCGCAAATATACAGTCGCCCTAGACATATCCAATCGTTCAATGCGCCAAATTCTTCACGAACATCTTAATTTTCATCCCTATAAAATGGTTGTGCAAGAATTGTCACCACGTGATTTCCAGAACCGAATAATGGCGTGCGAAACGTTATTGGAAACTTTACCCCCTGACGCACTTGTTTTCTTTAGTGATGAGACACATTTTCACCTATCCGGATATGTCAACAAGCAGAATATGCGCTATTGGAGTGGTAACAATCCCAGAGAGCTCCATGAGAGGTCACTTCACAATGATAAGGTGACGGTATGGTGTGCGTTGTCTAGAGTTGGAGTTATTGGCCCTTTTTTTTTTTGAAGAAGAAGACAATCATGAAGTTACTGTCAATTCACAGCGGTATGTGGACATGATTAAAAACTTTTTCGAAGCAGCTCTTGAAGAAATGCATCTAGGAAATGTCTGGTTCCAACAGGATGGTGCCACGGCTCACACAGCCCGAGCTTCGATGACAGTTTTGAGGGCAAATTTCCCCGGACAGCTCATCTCGCTTCGAGGTGACATCCCGTGGGCAGCGCACTCAATTGATCTAACGCCCTGTAATTTTTCTTATGGAGATACCTCAAGGCAGAGGTTTTTAAACATCGCCGTACAAACCTGCTTCAGCTGAAGAATGTTATTCGGCAGGCAGTAGCCCAAATTCTGGTGCACATGTTTGAACGTGCAGAAGGGAACTTCAGAAAACGGTTGCATCAGCGCATAGAGAACGGTGGCCACCACCTTCAAGATATTTTGTTTCAAACTACATGATTTAAAACTTTAAAGTATGTTCTTTCATTAGCTAAACATAAATTTTGTTTATCAGCAATAATTTTTCTTTTATTCGCCTTCAAAAAAAGGAAGGTTCTGCGCCCCACTCTGTATTTTTCTGAGCCACGAAGTAACTCATTTCACGATGCATCCTTCTCCTAGTTGAAGTTTACAGTAACCTCTTAAAACCCAGTGGTTTACTGTATGTACCGTAATAATTCTTTAAGATACCTGAACTCTGCATTTTGCCTACAAAGTGTATATTTGTGTTGCGTATTGTTCTCAAGATAAACAGCTACGTACTATTTCCCCAAACAGAATTAACCGGTTGGCCTTTGTAGCGTAGACGTACTGTGTTTCCTGTGAGGTACGAACCGAATTCTTACATACCGTTTAGAAGAAAATAATGGCTTGCGCGTGTCCCGCCTGGAAATTAGCGGCAGACACCTTCCTCTTAAAACTGCAGCGCCTTCAAAACAAGGTTATGCGCACCATTGGAAATTTTCCAAGACGCACACCGGTTCGCGATTTGCACACGGCTTTCAACCTTCCCTTTGTATACGATTATACAATAAAATTTCGTAGGCAACAAGCAGAAGTCATATAAATTGAGGAGAATGAACATGTTCGCGGTGTAGGACAACGTGAAGCCAGACAGAGAATATAGGCTTAAACTTGGCGGTGGTCAAACTTACGACTCTTCAAGTGACTAAGCTGCCACTATAGGCCGCACCATAGCTCAAGCGGTTAGTCGCTGGCTTCCAACCGCGGCTGCCCGGGTTCGAGCCCGGGTCTGGTCAAGTCAGATTTGTGGTGGACAAAGCGGCGCTGGGGCAGGTTTTCTCCGAATACTTCTGTTACTCCTGCCAATCCTCATTCCATCAAATTCTCCATCATCATAATCACTCGGGGAAGGTACAATAGGCCAATCAGTGGCCGACGTGCCGAGTGAACCCAGCTGGACTCTACCCCCCCACTATGCGAATTTAAAAATTTTATGCGAAAAGCTGCCACTGTAGCATAAGATATGTAAGTTAGGCATGATCTGCTCTGTAAAGCCTGTACTGACAGAGAACTTGTGTGTAGAGCAAAAGGAAGAATTTTCAATAACACGTTATATGTGCGAAATATACACTTGACGAAAGGCCAAGCATATTCATGAGAGACAAACCCATCTTCTCGTCAGACAGGATGTTACATAAGGACTATGACTGCAAGGGTTCAGTTGAAAAATCTAACTCTGGTCGTGATTTTTAAGGGCTTGGCGCCAAGACGAATTGATTAGCAGTAAACCGCTAGTCGCAAAGTAACTCTGACTTTGATCAGTCTACAAAGGGCTAATACCCATTCCCTTTGCTCCTTACCTGTATGACTGCATTGAGAGCTAGAATTCATTCGTGGTGTGGATTTCAAAGTGGCAACTTTGAGGCTGGACTAGCTCGACGGAGCGGTTGGCTGAGCCCTGTGTAGGTGAATACTGTGTTACACAATCTCCCTTCTACGTGGTGGAATGTAAACTGAGTTTCAGCTTTATCTGTTGCGCTCATATTCGGGGGGTGGTTGTATGTATTATGATCATACCCACTTTACCTGAAGAAATAATGCAGTGTTGGAAGTTTAGTATTAAGTTGTATACTGAAACTATTGTTGGAATGAGGATGCGTCGTCGATCATTTAGGGACTTAGACTGTTACGTAATTGTTAGAAAATTACTAGTTAGGCTGGGGCCACACGAGCGCATAAAATGCGTCCGTTGTAACGAACGTCGTGACGTCCGTTGTAGAAATAAACAAGAGAGGCGAATGCTACACTTTCTTCTGACTCCATTGCAGACAAAGACTACGCACCGCATTCTGCAATTGTGTGTTCTCATCAACGTCCGTCATATAAAGTACGTTCGTTGCAACGGGACGTACTTCGTGCGCTCGTGTGGCTCCAGCCTTATTGTGTTTCAACATACGTGTATGTCGCGTGTTCATAGTCACTGGGAAATTCAGGCAAGCTTACATAGGGTATTTCCTCCAGATGTCTTTTCTAGGTATGATGTAACATAGTAGAAGCAGAACGTAAAGCTGTTCCTGTGCTTAACTAAGCACTATGCCATGAAGACGTATGGGGGAGTTTTCTTGACTTCGACAGTAGTTAGATGTGAGTGGTGAACTTCACGCCCCGGGCCGCTTTACCCCCAGGGAAATAGCCTCCGGTACCCGTTGTATAGAAGGCTGAGTAGGTCCCAGAGCCGGTGTGGACGATATGGAGGAGCGAAAAGTCTTGACCCTTCGGGACTCGAACTCCGACTCCCTGGTCATCTAGCCCGAAGTCAATTGCTATACGCACTGCGAAATTCCGGCTCTTAGTTCGTAAAGTTCCCCCCCCCCCTTCGCACTACAGCCCCAGTGAGCCTAGGCCTACCTCCATGAACTTCTCCGTTCACTTCGGTTTTTCTAGACCTTACACATTCGGTAGGACTCCTTGGGCGGGTGTTCAGCTCGTCACAAGGCCTCTACCTGTACACAAACACAGAAAAACGCACACAAACATCCATGCCCTGAGTGGGATTCGAACCCACGATCCCGGATTCCAAGCAAGCGAAGACAGTACATGCCTTAGACCGCTCGGCTACCGTGACCGGCAGTTCGTAAAGTAGATGACCATTAATTTTATAGATCCTAGCCCCCATTAAGTACTGATTATACAGAAAGGAAATCTACACCCTGGCGGATGTAACAGTAGGGGTTAATGTTCCATGTTCCGGGCCTCGCCTATTCTGTTTCTCACTTATTCTTGTTAATGCCTACCCAGTGGGTTGCGTTATGAACGTAGTTACGTCTACTGATTCAGATGAATTCTTTTCCATAATCGGGGCGATCCTACATATCGGTTGGAAGGGGAAAGAAAGTAGATAGGAGTAGGGGGTGCTCTGCTCTATCTCACCCTTTTTCAGGTTCATGCCCTAAAAGTTATATTTGCGTTACCTTTTTCCTGTGCATAGTTCATACCAGTACGGGTTCAGATTTGCATCGACCGAATGTGTGTGAAGGTGCATGTTCGTTGAATGTGAATCAGTGACGTGTCAGCCGCGCTTAATGAAAATTTGACGTTGTTTGATAGCTATTAACTAGAGAACCACTGGAACTAGTCATGTGAAAATGACGACCTTCATAAATATGCATAGAAATTGGAGGTTATTTTTTTAATTCGTGGTGTATGTGTGTATGTGTGGCTATGGAGGGGCCGCCAATTCTGCAGCTACTGAAAAATTTCCCAGCATTTTATGGAACCCGAAGGTTAATTACCGTTTTCACAAGAGCCCTCCACTGGTTCCTATCCTGAGCGAGATCAATCCAATCAATACCATCCCATCCTATCTCTCTAAGATCCATTTTAATATTGTCCACCCACCTATGCCTTGGTCTTCCCAGTGGTCTCTTTCCTTCTGGCTTTCCCGCCAATATCCTATACGCATTCCTCGTCTCCCCCATTCGTGCCACATGCCCTGCCCACCTCATCCTCCTTGGCCTGATCATTCTAATTATACTTGGAGAAGAGTACAAGTTATGAAGCTCCTCATTATGATGTTTTGGAATGAGAATTGGCGGAGGAAAACAACCCCAGTGCCACTGCGTCCATCACAAATCACACATGACCTAACCTGGGATCGAATCTGGGACTCCGGAGATTGTTATTACAATGTATTATGTGTACTGGTGACTATAGACGGGGTTTGGATTGGTAAATATATGTATTGACCACTTACAAGCTTTAACTACAAATAATTATAATACTATTGCTACTTCTACACTTTATAGTTTACCAGAGCACACAGCCCGGTGTTCTTACTCCGTTACTTGACGTTTCCTGGTAACGNGAATGAGAATTGGCGGAGGAAAACAACCCCAGTGCCACTGCGTCCATCACAAATCACACATGACCTAACCTGGGATCGAATCTGGGACCCCGGAGATTGTTATTGCAATGTATTATCATGTGTACTGGTGACTATAGACGGGGTTTGGATTGGTAAATATATTTATTGACCACTTACAAGCTTTAACTACAAATAATTATAATACTATTGCTACTTCTACACTTTATAGTTTACCAGAGCACACAGCCTGGTGTTCTTACTCCGTTACTTGACGTTTCCTAGTAACGGCTTCAATAATAGCTATTCCTCTGCCTCCGGCCGCAAGTCCTTCACAGCATTCCCTAAAAAACTGACAACTTAAGTCAAGTCAAAGTCACATTGCGACTGACTGTCAATCAGTGAGTAAGTCTTAGTGTCGAGCCCCATCTGGGGCTCATGACCAGATATTTATTACTGTTTGTTAGCTACGGTCTTGTTTTTGTGGGACGCCCTCCCTGACGAGAGGAGGGGTCTGTCTTTTGTATGTACAGCAGGACCTTACCAGCGTATTCTTTCTCGGGTCCGACTCCCTAGGGACTCACGACCATATTTTACTGTCTCAGATTTGAGACTTCCCCTTTCATCGCCTCCTACGATTCGCAGGCTGACGGTGGAGGTATTCTACTCCGCCTTCATCGCTTCGGTGCTGATACATATACTAAAAACTGACAGTTGAAGCTATTTCATGTCGCTGTAGCAAAGCTGGGAGCTCTACCACTTTGTAGGATCTCAGCTGTGTCAGTGGTCAGAACTTCGAAATCCGAAGGCCCGTTGTGTGAGTCAGTACTTTGAGGAGAAGAGAGGAGGAGAAGGAAATAATAGGAGGAGAAAGAAGAAGTTCTTGGAAGAAAGAGAAGAAGAAGAAGAAGAAGAAGAAGAAGACGAAATTGGGGGTGGTAGCGAGAGACACTACATTTGAGGGGGGGGGCTAAGAAACTTGAACTTGTCCCTTGCTTATAACATCTCGGTACGGACCACGTAGAAAATACAGCTCTGCCATTGATGCGTTCGTGTTTCTTGTTGCGGGAACATATTTACCGAGCCGTTTCCCAGAAACGGCCCTGGTATATTCACCTAACTCTGGGTCGTTACATAGCAACGGCTCTGCACACTACCTTGTTGTGGTGTATAGATCCGTTGCTAAGGAAAGACCTCGAAACAGACAGCGAGTGCAGCCGTTGATATGCAGTAGGCGAATCAACAAAGGGCCATTTATATGCAACGGATCGGTAAACACGACTACAAAAATAGAACTGTTGAAAGCGGTGTTTTCTGCTGGTCCACCCTGAGGTATACAACGAAGACCCCAGAGCAGCTGAGAGATAGTGGAGGGTTAGCAGCTCATTTGCACCTTGCATGGGAGGCTGAGAAGAGATGGTGCTATAGTCGAGTTGACAGTTAACAAGAGTTCTGCACGGGCGGCTGTGATAAAACCACCTGAGCGCAGGAAGCTGAAGGATCTCCACTGTTAGAAGCCGTTGCTACGAAACGGCTGGTGAAGACAGCAAGCTGGAAAAGGCTTGGCGGGTGCTGTGGTAATTTGTGAATAACGGAGATTAGCGATAGCGCTGTAATTTGGTTGTAATTCCAAGTGGTGTGTGTATAAGTGGTCAATAAATCCATCCACCAATCCATTCTCCGGCTATAGTTACACCCCTAAAGCATGACATAATCAGAAAAATGGCAGCGGTGCGAATTTTTAAAATCTTATAGATACATTATAGTCGGAAGCAGTATGTGAGAGGAGTGGACCACGACTATGTGTGGTTGTTGGTTTATATTTCTTACTGACCTCAAGAGAGAAGCACTTGATGAATCATTGCCTATACAGGATGTTTCACGACTTTAGGGCATAACTGCAGGAGGTGATTTCCTAGGTCTTTGTGATCAAAAAAGTTCATATAAACATGTGTCCGATTTTGGACGGTTACGGAGTTATGACCGTTTTTTCATTCCCGTACACGCCCTCGTGTGACCCGCGTCTATCATCTGACGGGTCACTTTTTTAGCTAGCTACAGACAGAGCGTTCTCGTTATCTCGACACTTGAGAGGTACCTAAGGCGTGGTGGGTTAGTATGTACCCGCGCGGTTCACAACCGAGCGGCAGCCTGAGTTGCGGCCGGCGGTGGCTTTTTCGAAAATCAGCTTTAAGCACCAAAAATTTCAGATTATAGGTAATTTCACGAAGTTAACTTTACAGTCATACTTTAAATGTATCATGTATTATGCTGGTTTATTATTTTGTTCCGTTTATTTTCGGTAATCGTTACCTTCTATTCTGAGTTTAAAACGGTCATAAGTCCGTAACCGTCCAAAATCACACACATGTTTATATGAACTTTTTTGATCACAAAGAACTAGGAAATCACCCCCTGCAGTTATGCCCTAAAGTCATGAAACACTCTGTATATTTTTGTAAGGTCTACCTACCCAGACGAGATCATAGTTTAAGTGTTCACGAAGTGTATGAAACTAATTAGCACAGGCAGCAGACACAACTGCCTCGGAAAACAGAATTTGTAGCTTTCTTGGCGTCAGGGCAATCCCGTAACCTTCTCTCTTCTGTAAAAGTAAATAAATAAAGGTATCTCTGTAACAGGCCGTGGAGGCCCATAGGGTTGTGAGATGTTGCGGTTCCCACATTTTCTCTAGACAGTCGGTTCATAGATGGCGGTAAGGTTGTCAGCCCTACGCGCCGACCGCCCTTTACCCCCAAGAATATTCCAAGAATATTCATGGTACTCATTTCTGTTAGAGGCTGAGTCGACCCCAGGACCATAGTGCGGCGGGAGGGATTAGGTAAATTGGAAAAAAAAATCCAATGACCTCATCGGGATTCGATCCCGCGACCTCCCGGCTTGTAACATAGTGCCTCAACCAACTACGCTACCGCGTGCCCCCTTTTTGTCTTCTGTAGTCCGGTGAAAGTCAATCGACGTTTCTGCCTGCTTCATGCTGTTTTTTTCTTGCTTCGACTCAAGGAATGGGGTAATATGTTCCTCCGAAACGTAGGTTGGCTCACCCAACTACGAGGGATAGTCAGTAAATAGGCCACAAGTGGATATATCACGTAAAATATTCGAAATTAAATGAAAATTATTTCTCTACATATCTTCCATCAACATTGATTCGCGTGCCCCATCTTTTACCGGTGCGTCGAAACCCGCAGCATAGAAGTCCTTCGACTGTTCTCAGCCAATTCCACATCTCTGCTTCATCATCTCCGACTTCCGAGCGTCGTTGAGAGGATTTTTTTGACCCAGTTGTGCACCGCTCTGCGCGACAAACACTTCCACTTTCTTTATGAATATCCTTTGCATTGATTCCTCTTGTCCACAAAACACTCACAACAGAACGCTGCTCTTCGATATTACACTCGTGATGCAGGGTAGCCATTTTGACTACTGAAATTGGTTTCCGAACATGAGCATGCTCGTCTGCTACCTAGACTGTCATGAAGCTGGACTATGCTGCTACCTAGTGATACACACTGACTCCCTCGTACACGGCGTTAGCCACGACTAGAATCTCAGATCCAACAAGGTGATCCTGGCCTTTCTGTGTAGTGTGTACTCCATTTCCTGGGGAAACGAGTATGCGTCATTGGGAGTTAGTGACGTGCTCCTCTACGTCATCTTTAAGAATTAATAGATTCCATTTTCAACATATTTCCGGCATTCATACGCCAGTGGGAAATTCGGACATGTTTACACAGGACTTTTCTTCCGTAAGGTTGCCTACACAGGGTAGGGTAGATGGTTTTAGTGAAGGCCCTTTCGGGGTAAAAGGTTACGCTGCTAAGAGTTCATAGTTAAAGGAGGAGGATAAATTGATTCAGAACACAATATATTCTCACGTCTCTGTGTCTCTGACAATGCAGTGTATTGTAGTGGGTCGACAGTAAGGTTACAGAGCAACATACTACCTCCTCCTTCAGGGTAGGCTGGACTTTGGAAAAAAATGGTATGTACGTTATATAGGCTAGAACGGATGAAGATGGGGACTTGAGGCGACCAGTAGGAGCAAAGAGAAAAATGTGTAAATGTTATTTCGCTCATTAAAAAGGTACTTTATCATGGGCAGAATGATTCGGAGAAATTATGGCCGGGCGAACCAGTGGGAGGCGGAGGGAAGTCAGGAGATGAAGAGCAAGGAAAATGCAGAGGGGGCTGAGTGAAAGGACGGGAGGTCAAAACACTAACAGAGGGCCTAATTCAGAGGGTAGAGTAGATGGGAAATAAACAAGTGTAACAGGCCGTGGAGGCCCATAAGTTTGTGAGACGTCGAAGCTCCCACATTTTCTAGACACCGGGCTCAGAGATGGCGGTGAGGTCAGCCTTACGCACCGTCGGCCCTTTACCCAATTGAAGACTCCTGGTACTTATTTCTGTTAAAGACTCCGTAGAATCCAGGGCCGTAGTGCAGCTGGAAGGATTAGGTAAATTGAAAAATCCAAATGACATCGGGAATCGTACCCGCGGCCTTCCAGCTTTTAGCATAGTGTCTCGACCAACTACGCTACGGCTTGTCGCAGTGTCTAGAGGTAGGATGGTTAGTTAAAAGGTAAATTTGTGGAACTTTGCAGGCGCTTGCAAACGGCACATCCATATAGACAGAGGGGTGGGATTCCAGAAACAACTTTGTCGTATTCACGAGTGTTGAAGACGCATAAATCTGTCTCATTATTTTTACCTATGCTCTATGGATAGAGGAAGAGAACATTTCCCATATCCATCCGTTATTCAGACAAATGCTTTGAGTTTCTAGCTGTTGCGTTCAGTGTCTTGCCCAAGCTCCTATCTACTTGGTGGTGATGAAATACTTTCTGTGCCCTAGATGGCTCCCAGGGCGGCCCCAGCGGGGGCTCAGCACGCTGAGGGAGCTGTTGTCACTGCTGTTGCTGCTAGTATATCTGGTTGAGCTGGGTGACGCTTTGCTGGGACGCTGGGCGCTTCATGCTCTCCTCACCCCCGTCGCGTCCCTGCTGGCCTGGGCAGCGTGGCTGCCCCTGCATCGGGTACCCGACGGCTGGACTCTGCGCGCTCTGGGGTCGGTGTGCTGGCTTGCGGCTGGAGCCTGTAGGCTGCACCGCATGGCACAACTGGTTAACCTGCCACTCGACTGGGGCCACATGCGCCCTCATGCGGCGGCGTGGTCTGGGGCCCTCTGCCTAGCCATGTTCACAGTCGAGGTGTACTCCACCTGCCGGGCGGTAAGTATCCCATCTTTTTTTTTTTTCCTTGGCACTACAGCCCCAGTGGGCCTAGGCCTACCTCCATGAACTTCTCCGTTCACTTCGGTTTTTCTAGATCTTAGACATTCGGTAAGACTCCTTGGACGGGTGATCAGCACGTCGCAAGGCCTCTACCTGTACACAAACACAGAAAAACGCACACAAACATCCATGCCCTGAGTGGGATTCGAACCCACGATCCCGGCTTCCGAGCGAGCGAAGACAGTGCACGCCTTAGACCGCTCGGCTACCGTGACCGGCCTCCATTACTCCATAGTCCAGGTTATATGACTTCGGCACTACACTCTCCTCTTAGTGGCATTTTGATCACTGATGAGTGGCTTTGGAATTGCAGCTCCTCCAGAAATACCCTGCTTGTGGAGTTCCCTTCGCACTGTTTTGGTGCTGACAAGGTTTGTGAGCGTGACATTCAGTTCAACAGTCACTTCTTATTTTTTGTCACAATCCTACGCAATGTTCGTCTCTCTAGATCACTCAACACACATTTCGGTCCACGCTGGTATTTATCGGATGCGGTTTTTCCAGTCCTCCTGTATGCGGCCATAATCTTGGATACTGTGCCTCGCGAAACACCAGAAACCTCGGCTACCTTGGTTACGGAAGCACCCACCATATGGGCCCCAACAATTTGCCCGCGTTCGAATTCTGTTAGCTCTGACATGATGCACTAAAAACTGCACAGAACACTGTCTCGACAACAAATGAAGCTTGCAACGTACTGCGGAGGTTGTGCAGGTAGTGGTGTTGGGCAGATACGACATCGTCACCTACAAACGTCGCTAAAATAAACACTTCAATTTAGGCATACATTTCACGAGGTGTTTCCATATTTTTGCCCATCCCCTGTAACTCTTAAGAACACTCATGTCAGCACTTTAGTTACAATTCCTTCTGTCGTATACCCCTGGCAGATATGCAATTTATGCTCATAGAGCTATGCTGTTTACGCAAGCCCAGTTCCCCTGCCGCCGTCAGTGGTATAGCATCTCGTGGTAGATTCTTCTTTACTCAAGAGTTCTGTATTTTGGGGTGTCTGCAGTACTAATGAGCAATATCGAAAGATTTTTTTTTCTTGGCACTACAGCCCCAGTGGGCCTAGGCCTACTTCCATGAACTTCTCCGTTCACTTCGGTTTTTCTAGATCTTACACATTCGGTAGGAAGCCTTAGGCGGGTGATCAGCTCGTCGCAAGGCCTCTACCTGTACACAAACACAGAAAAACGCACACAAATATCCATGCCCTGAGTGGGATTCGAACCCATGATCCCGGCTTCCGAGCGAGCGAAGACAGTACATGCCTTAGACCGCTGGGCTACCGTGACTGGCATCGAAAGATTTACACTATGCAATTCTTATTGGTAGCAGAATGTACCTACTGAAAATTGAAGAGTGTTTGCTGGAATGATGACGTCCGAATTAGAATACAATAAACCCTCGCTAATTCGGTTACAGTTAATCCGGATTTGAATATTACTCGTAAAATGCTTTTCACAGTTGAGTACATCCTGTCCCGTGTACGGGTGACTATAGACGGAGTTTGGATTATTTATGCACACGACTAGGATCTATAAGTCATTACAGCGCCACCGCTAACCTCCACAGTTCACAAATCACTACAGCGTTCGCTAAGTCTTTTCCAGCCTGCTTTTGTTTTCACCAGCCGTTCCCTGGCAACGGTCTCAAAAAGTGGATATTCTTCAGCATCACACGCTGAGGTCCTATCTTCACAGCCTCCCGTACAGAACCGACTTTGTCCCTTTTTTATAATATATCAGCCTGGACCACATACAAAATATTGTTCTTCTGTTGTTGCTTTCATGTCCGTTGTCGTGGAAATGTGATGGCCAAGCGGTTGCCCTAAAACGGCCGCGGCGCGGACCACAGAAAACACATTTCTTCTATTGCCTGCATATATGTTGCTGGCGTTACCTAGCAACGGCCGTTGTTTACAGTCACCGATTATCAATGGGTCTGTACGCTAAAATACTTTAAAAGACACGTGGCATTTAAGAAGGCAGATGAGTCACTTGTCGGTTCAGACAAAATTTAACAATTTATTCAAACCTGAATTATTATTTTCAAAAACACGCACAAATTTTGTCTTCTATCGATGAATAAATGTATTGTTTTTATAGTTTTTAAATAAAGATTCTAGAGTTATATTTCTTTATTTTCATCACAACTAGTTATGTCGTTAATTTTTCCTCATTGTGTGTGTGTTGTAAGTTTTTATTTTCTTTTAAGGTTACGTTTCACAGCAACACTCTCATGAAACTGCTAAAAGCGAGGCCATGGAACTAAACTTCGCATAGAGACCCAGTAGAATGAGACGGATCAAATGGAAGCAGTCGAATAAAACTATTCATATTCATTCATATATTCAGGCAAATTCAGTTAGACGAAGAGGAAATTGAAAGAAACTGCTCACATAGAGGAAATCAAGTGAAACCACGCAAGCAGAAAAAACCGACTGAAACTACTGAAATAGAGACTAACTAACTAATTAACTAACTAACTTTATGGAGCTGAGCCCTTCTTGGGAAGCCACCAGTTGTGCAGCTACTTAGGAACTACCCAGCATTTTATGGAACCCGAAGGTTCATTACCGTGTTCACAAGAGTCCTCCACTTGTCCCTATCCTGAGCCAGATCTATCCAGTCCATGCATCGTATATCTCTAACATCCATTCTATAACATCATCCACACAAATTAATCTTGGTTTTCCTAATGATCTCTTTAATTTTGGTTTTCACACCAATATCCTATATGTATTCCTCTTCTCATTTGTACGAGCTACATGTCCTGCCCATCTTATCCTTATTGACTTGGTCATTCTAATTATACTTGGCGAAGAGTAGAAGTTATGAAGCTCCTCATTATGTAGTTTTCTCCAGTATCCCGTCACTTCATCTCTCTTCCGTCCAAATATTCTCTACAGCATCCTGTTCTCAAACACCCTCAGTCTATGTTCCTCCCTTAATGTCAGAGACCAAGTTCCACACCCATACAGAACCACAGGCAAAATTATACTTTCGTATATTCTAGTTGTTACGTTTTTAGACAGCAGACATTGTGACAAAAAAATTCTGGACTGAATGGTAGCAAGCATTACCGGAATTCAGTCTCCTCTTAATTACCTGCTGAATCAAGTTTTGATTTGTTACTGCCGTTCCCAAATGTATGAACTGTGCCACATTTTCAAAACAACTGTTGGCTGTCTTTATGTCATGATTTAGCCCTACATTCTGGCGACGAGACCGCAACATAAGTTTCTCTGTGTTTACTTCTAGACCAACCTCCATTATACCGTCCATTAAATTTTATGTGCATTTCTTTCTGGCATCTTTGTTATCGCCCAATGGATTCACATCATCAGTATAGATCAACAGCTGATGTGTCCCATTCAGTTTAAGTCGCACATGGTTTTCCTGAACCTTCATAATGGCATATTCTAAAGCAAAGTTAAAAAAAGCAGTGGCGATAAAGCATCCCCTTGTTTTAGTTCATTCTGGATAGAACAAATGTTTACTTATACGGACTTTATTATACGTTTCATTTAAACACCGAAGTAGACGTAGTAGTATTAAACTACTCAAATGGACGTAATCGAAATATCTGTGAAAACACAGAAAACTGAATTCATCTACACAAATAGATGGAATTGAATTAAGTTACCGACATACCGACATTACTGAATAAAACTATCCAAGCAGAGGAAATCGGGCGCAGATATTCAGTTACTAAAGTTCCGAAGGAAAAGAAGATATCCCGGTGTTCAAAACTTCCCGCGGTTTTATTCCAGTTGCTGTTCAATCAGCAAATTGCATCAGACGTGTGATTTCAGAAAGAATGCAAACGGAACGGCGCACTTTCTGTCTCTTTGCGATGTGAATATATTTCAGTTCCTTGTTCTTTGCTTTCTTCTTTCAATTACTCTGCTGGACGTCTGCTGTGAAGAGATGTGTCATAATAGTCCTCATGAAAGAAAATCCGCAAAAATGCGGAATATTTGTCTTCTCACAGATTCGGAAACCAGATACGCTCTGAGAAGGAAGCTAGTTTATAAGATGAATAAGGTGCTGAACCCGGCAACCATCAGCTGTTATGAAGTGACATTATAACTGGAACAAACAGCCGTTACTAGATTACGGCACGGTAAAAACGTGATAGCGCCATGAAGCTATTATTCAGTACTACGCAACGGTCGGCAACAGTGATAGCGGATGGTAGCCAGCGGATACCAGACCAGGCTGGGGGTCAACGACCAGGAGTTGTGGCCATGAGATCAGATGTGAGACACTCGCCAGCCAGCGACGACCGAAGCAGAGGAGTCCACATTGTTAGAAGCCGTTACTAGACAACGTTATAATTATTTGTAGTTGCGTGTTATAAGAATCAATTAAATCCAATTACCAATCCAAAAGAATATATGTTGTTTTTAAATTCGCATGGTGGGGAGTGGAGTCCAGTTGGGTCCACTCGGCACGGCGGCCACTGATTGGCCTATTGTAATGGCGATCATGATGATGGAAAATTTGGCGGAATGAAGATTGGTAGGGAAACCGAAGTACTCGGAGAAAACCTACCCCAGCGCCACTTTGTCCACCACAAATCCTACTTGACCAGACCCGGGTTTAAACCCGGGCCGCCGCGGTGCGAAGCCAGCGACTAACCGTTTGAGCTATGGCGTGGCCTAATTACCAATCCAAACCCCGTGTCTTGTCATTAAACACGTTACACTATTTTTCTTCCAACCAAGAACCCTGGCTCTGATATGACCATATACAGAGATTGATTTGCCTGAAGTTTTGTAATAACAACAAACCGCGTAGTTGGCAAGCTTCTGGCAAGCAGGAAACACATTCTTCTGGAAACGAAGCTGCTTACAATAAGGGACTTGTATTCCAGGAAATTTGCATTGACTGATTCATAGTTAGGAAAGGCTCGCATGACAACCGTTCTATAAATTCATTGTAACGAATGAAAACCGTTGCAACATAGTCGGCTCCGTCCGTTGGTCCTTCATCATATTTTGAGAAGAAACCCTTGATACACAGCTACAGAAGCAAGGCGTGGGTTGGAGCTCACAATGTTGACCGGGTTGCAGGAAGTACTGAACGGAAAATGACATTCCAAAATGGCCGCAGTATAATTTTAATGCCCATAGTAAGATTGCAGCATTACTGTCTCGTGTTTTGTACCTTGCCGTTTTCAACAGGAATGCGCGCTGAATTTTTTCGATTTCAGTAACTGAGATAATGATTGTGAGGTGTGCTGATAGCGGGGCCCTAATTGCAATGTATAGCCCTCCTTCCCTCCCACTACCTCGCTACTTCTTGCAGTCTTCTCAGGCTCAACCCAGAGGCCAGCTATACGCGTAAACACAGGCCGCACTGTCGACGTATCCATTTTCCTACAAAACAAGCAAAGTGGATAAGCTGAAATTCTGGGAGCACAGTAGAGTCTAGTGTTCATTATGAAAACATTTTCCACATGTCGCTTGGGATAATGAATTAATATGTTCATTAATTTTGTAAAGGTAAAGCTCACGGTGCCGGTCACGGTAGCCGAGCGGTCTAAGGCGTGCACTGTGTTCGCTCTCTCGGGAGCCGGGATCGTGGGTTCGAATCCCACTCAGGGCATGGATGTTTGTGTGCGTTTTTCTGTGTTTGTCTACAGGTAGAGGCCTTGCGACGAGCTGATCACTCGCCTAAGGAGTCCTACCGCATGTGTAAAATCTAGTAAACTGAAGTGAAACGGAGAGTTTCATGGAGGTAGGCCTAGGCCCAAATTGGGGCTGTAGCGCCACAGGGGAAAAAAAAGCTCACGGTGTGAACGGAGAAGTTCATGGAGGTAGGCCTAGGCCCACTGGGGCTGTAGTGCCAAGGAAAAAAGAAAAAGCTCACGGTAGCCGAGCGGTCTAAGGCATGTACTGTCTTATCTCGCCTGGAAACCGGGATCATGGGTTCGAATCCCATTCAGGGCATGGATGTTTAGTTTGTGTGTGTGCGTTTTTCTATGTTTGTGTACAGATAGAGGCCTTGCGACGAGCTGATCACTCGCCCAAGGAGTCCTACCGTATGTGTAAGATCTAGTAAACCGAAGTGAACGGAGTTCATGGAGGTAGGCCTAGGCCCACTGGGGCTGTAGTGCCGGGGGGGGGGATAGCTATCCCCGTAACAGGCCGGTGAGGCCCATCGGTTTGTGAGACGTTGACGCTCCCACATTCCTCTAGACAGTCGGCTCACAGATGGTAGTGAGGCCAGCTTTACGAGCCGGCCGGCCGCCATTTACTCCTAGAAAGATTCTTGGTACTCATTTCTGTTAGAGGCTGAGTCGACCGCGGGATCATAGTGCAGCTGGAAGGATTAGGTAATTTTAAAAATTCAGTGACCTAATCGGCAATCGAACCCTCGACTTTCCGGCTTTTAGCATAGTGCCTCAACTAACTACGCTACTGCGTGCCCCTCATTTTATTTTGTATTTTTTACTTTACTTTTCACTGTTTATTTATTTAATGATACTTAACGTAAATTGAGTAAGGTGTTTTTTTTTTTGAGAATGAATACCATTGTAAATGCTTTAGAGCGATGTCTCCGCGCACCATTTGCGTGACATCACCATATACCGAGCATACGTCACACAAATGGTACTACAGTGTCTGGCTCGGGTTTACAAACTGGAATATGTAGAAGATTAGTTTCAACCGTGAAGGTTGCTTTAGATTGCAAATTGTCTCAGACCCTGGGGACATTTTGTGAATGCTCATAGTCCCCTGAGTGGTGGAGTGTACCACATCCACACGCACCAGTCTTTGTGGCTGAGCTATACACTTGCACGTATGTGGAGATATCGTAACACTGTGCGGAGAATGAGGAAAGTTCACTACATCATTTTTTTTGTGTGGGGGAGGGGGTTCCGTAATTTGAAATGGACAAGTACTCCAGTATTCAGGCGATGACATGTGTACCCGCAGAATTCCGCTCCAGAAGTGAGAAATTCAGCAATGGAACATTGCAGCATTGGAACCGACTGGAACCATGCGAAGAAAGCGATAAGCCAATTTTCTGTTACCCTATTAAACACGTGGTTACGATTTGGTTGAGTCTTTTACTTTAGGTAAACACTTTAGTGTGTGAATGGGTTAGGCAAGGGCCTTCTTTATAGTGTGTTTCTGTCCCTTCCTCCCACAGTACAACTGGCCATTCTTGCCATACGTTCCGTCATTGTTCTCCTTGAGCTTAACCCAGAGGAGAGGTTTAAAACAGGCATATTGTTGTATTTGTTGTCCTGAATGTCTAAATTGACACTCTCCTTAATAAGTGGCCAACACCCCATTCTGTCTCTAAGATCCACTTTAGTATTGTCCCCCACGTACATCTTGGTTTTCCTAGTAGTCTCTTTCCTTCTGGTTTTCCTACCAATATCCTATAAGCATTCCTCTTCTCCCCTATTCTTGCTACATGCCCTTCCCATCTCATCCTCCTTTAGTTAGTTATTGGAGAGGGTGGATTTCCCCATGCACTTAGACCAGTATTGGTCCATTGTGCTTCCCTCTATGATATTCTACCAGTCTCTATACCCTACCGATATTGCTGCGTAACATCAGTCCCGACCGAGCCAGCGAGTTCGGCCTCTACTGGCTTGGCGGTATCTATAATGCTTCCCCCATCTATCAGAGGCGTTAGAGAATACTGTTGGGCGGGAAACGTCCTTGAATTTGGCTCAGTGACCTCCTTTGGAGATATGAGGTTCTTTTACGTGCCGTAAAGCTACGACACGGGACATACGGCTTAAAGTCCCTCCCGGAGGACTTGTTCCCTGAATTTTTCCGTCCTTAAATATTCCACGACCTCCGCCGGGTTTGAACCCGCGTACCACGAGTCATGAGGTGGGAACGTTACCACTAGACTACGGAGGCCGCTTCATCCTCCTTTACTTGATCATTCTAATTATACCTGGAGAAGACTACAAGTTATGAAGCTCCTCATTGTGCAGTTTTCTCCAACCTCCAGTCACTTCATCTCTCTGCGGTCCAAATATTCTCCTCAACATCCTGTTCTCAAACACCCTCAGTCTATGTTCCTCCCTTAATGTCAGAGACCAAGTTTCACACACATACAGAACCACACGGAAAACCATAGTTTTCTATACTCTAATTGTTTAGACAGCAGACGACAAGACAGAAGGTTCTGGACTGAATTGTAGCAAGCATTTTAATTCACAGATACTTTTCAGGTGCCATTACAGCGAGACTGAGTCCTATTGGCTATTGTTCCAGCCCCGGACGATGGATGAGTATGGAACAGATGGTGAAATGAGGTAATTTGGAAGGGAAACCGAAGTGCTCGGAGAAAACCCGCCAATTAGCCTCTTCGGCCTTCACAAATCCCACAAGACCTGATCTGGGATCGAACCAGGACCGTAGCTGTAGGGAGCCGAAGACCTATGGCAAATCCAAATTATTTATTTAATAAATTCTATTTCGGAGCTTTACTGCCCCTGCAATATTCAAGGTGAAATTAAATTTACCTCTGAGCTTACACACCAAAATCATACACGAGTTTGCTTTACGATCATTCAGTTACGAAAACCATTCTGTCTACGATGTTCTATTTTCAAAGTGTTTCCGGTAGTCAACAAAAAAAAAATAACTCCGTGGTTTTAGTCCGCAAGCGAAATATACCGACCGAGCGACCGCCACTTGTCGGCGAAGTTAGTGCCACCTTTAGCGGATAAGGGGTGTCGGCTGGTAAGCGCAACGAATCCCCACGGCCGTTGATTTATGTTTTCTAGACCGGAGCCGCTATTTCCTTGAAATAGTTTCTTCACGAGGCTGAGTGGACCCCGTTCCAGACCCACTACTTCTCAGAAAATCTGGTAGCGCTTTCGTTGGTCAGACATGAATGCACAGGACATATTTGCGTAAGGTTGCCTGCACAAAGTGTTGCGTAACCTGGTTTACAGAGTAATGTACCTCAGGAGGTTCATTAAGTGGTCGAAAAGAAAAGGAAAAGACAGAATTCCTGCCTTGCCCTGAGTAGAACTCGGATCGTCCAGCGCGTGCGTAGTCGGTCACTTTACCTGCTGATTGCTATAGCACTGGTATGGAATATGTTTCTTACATGACGAGATGGAGGTGAAGTCGGCAAGTTGCTGGTGAATGTGGGATCTCGGAGACTCCTTGAGCCAACTAGCTGTTGTGGAGGTCACGTGTTCTAGAGTTCTCTCCTCATGGTGATGACACTTCACGCAATAATTTTGCGGATAACAGTTCCCCTGAACTTGACAGGAAGAAGATTAATGGACTTCCAGCATGAGCACGCAAAGACCTCGAGAGGCGAGCCGAATACAACATCCATTACTTGCGTTCTTTGAGCGACTGGATAGGCCCGGACATATTGCGACACGTAGACCCGTTATCAAATAACATCCATGTGAACAGACGACAGTAAAACAGCAGTTGCTAGGGAACACCTCTGTGGACACGTTTCCCCGGAAACGAGAGAACACACAATAATGGAAGAGACGTTTTCTGTGCGGTTCGTACTGGGACTATATAACGAGTACTAGTAGTTCAGTTGTTGTTGGTGATAGAGACGGACAGCTGAGAGTAAAATGTGGTCAAGAGTCCCAAGGGATTCGGAACCAAGAATCACTGTGCTGGCGAAGACCAGCAGTAATTTGGCAGGCAGTCAGTCAGTCAGCTGTGGAGTCAGTTGAGAGTAGCAGTTGTGAGAAATGAGAAGCTGGTAGTTGATGCGGGGTCAGTTCGCGAACCCAGAGGAATGGGGAACGTCAGCCATTGGAAGACGCTACCAAGCAACGGCTAGTGAAGACTGAGAAGTTTTTATGTGTGCTGTAGTTACAGTGATCTTTGAAGTGTGTAACTCAGACTGTCGTAATTATTTGCAGTTACGAATGTAAGTGCCCAATAAATCCAGTTACCAATCCAAACCTCGTCTCTAGTCGCACTTACCACGTGACAATATTATCCATTCCATGTTAATTATTTCAAGCCAGTTAAATTTAAAGCAAAAAGTCTTGTTTTTCACTTAGTTACTTCCGTGGGCTCGTTGAAATTTTGGTGGAAAATATCCTTATTTATTAATACGAAGTGCTGCACCTTCTGTTATCAGACCCTGCGGTCAGTGTATGTGCAAGCTAGTAATTGGCGTCTACATCAGCATCTCTGAAAACTCGGAGACTGACGCGGAGAAGGCATTACTTGCTCGTATATACATACATGTACATATGTGTATGTATGGAAAGAGAGAAAATGATCATTAGTGACGCAGTGAGTAGCTCACACTACGCTGTAACGTGTCGGACGAAAAGTGTTGTCACATGTTAGGGCTGGAACACACACAGCGACATTGGTCGTACGACGTCCGAACGTTTCATGTCGCATCAGGTAGTAGAATATAAAGTGTAGTCTTAGCTTTCATACGTGACGACATGCGACATCTACCGTACGACAGTCGGAGAGCAAAGAAATGTATTTGGTCGCTCTAGTGCGAAAAGGAGGTCGTACGGCAAAAAAAAAATCGTACGACATTTTTCCGTACGATTGATGCCGCTGTGTGTTCTCCATCCCTTAGGATTTGACTGTAGACGTGTTATGGATTGGACAATTACAGCGCTGCCGCTAACCTTCACATTCTACAGTTTACCACAATACCCTCTAAGCCTTTTCCAGCCTGCTGAGTCTTAACTAGTCATTCCCTGGCAACGGCTATAACAATGGAGACTTCAGATTCCCTCGTTCAGGATTTTCCTTCGCCGAGTCTCGTTCAGAACTGCCTCTCAGCTTTTCCCTCAAATGAACTGTATCACCATCTCTTCTGAACCTCCCTTGTACAGCTCAACTGCACGCAGCACTTTCAGAGTCAGAACCAAAGAGTCAGAGTAAGAGTTACTTCACGACTGGCGGTTTACTGCCAATCAGTTCGTGTTGGCGACTTGGGGTCATAGTCCTTATGTAACATGCTCTCTGACGAGAGGATGGGTCTGTCGTTTACAATTGCTGCTGGCCGTCGCTAGCGCAGTCAATCTCTGGTCCGCGTCCCACGGGACTCTTTACCATATTTTACTTCTGAAATTCGAAACTCCTCAAATCCGGAGGGCCAGGTTTCCGTATAAAGAAACCGGATTCATGCTCTAACCCTTTATTAAAAAAAAATCAGACAGTCGAAATGTTATCCCCTTCAATGTAGTCCCCTCCCCGATCCCTACACCGCTCCATGCGAATTTTCCACTGTTGGAAGCAGTGCTGCAGGTCATCTTGTGTTATGCTCTTCAAGAGTTGCGTCGCTTTTGCTTTCACTGCATCCACGGACTCGAACCTGGTCCCTTTCAGCGCAGACTTGNGCAGATTTTCCAAGTTTTGTGAGGAATTTGATGTTAGCACGTTGTTCTGCATTAGCACTCAGCATTATTCCGACGGAGCTCAGAAACACGATCCGCTTCTAACAATGGTCGCGGCCAGACTAACCGATGCACGTGAATGAAACTTTGTGTGACGGTAGAGGGAAGTCCAAGGGTCAATGCCCTACCCTCCTCTTCGTCAATGACGTGGCCGGAAATGAGTCATAAAAGTAATCCGGGTTCTTTATTGCCACACCTTGTATATCCCTCAGGAAGAAGGTGGCTCAGTTTTACCCTCAGACACTGGGCTCCCTTTTTTGTCGCCTCTTGTTACTAGCGGGGCAACGGTGGAGGTATTCGACTCCGCCTCTACACTGGCTCAGTACTACCAAACATCACCGCCCATCTTTTATAACCATTTCGTACGGACCGAACAGAAAACATCGTTCCCAGCAATTCCTCAGTTGTTCCGTACCGTTACCGCGGAAACTTGTTTACCGAGCCGTTGGCTAACAATGGACGTCTCTTCTAGTTCCACTATTCCAGCCTTCAGGCTTCATGTCACAATATTAATGAATGAGAAAGACGTGGAAGAAAAGGGACATGGCCCAATGTAAGGTATTGCCCAGGAATTTGGCCGAAGGTAGCGAGGAAACCCACGTAAAGCTCAGGAAAATCTGTGTCCCGACAGATACTTTTAGTTACAGCGTGATCTTGATACATTTTGCGTTTGTCATGACCATTAGCATTTTGTAACGAATTTCTTATCTTTCCATTTATAATTGTTTACAAAAGTTTACCGATCCGTATATGAATCTGCCTCTGCAGTTATTAGTGTCAATGTTACACCGAGAATTCCATGCGTTTGTTCCAGTTTCCTGAGCAATTCTAACCGGTTTTCTTCACCAATGTATCGTTACGTCTTGAATGACCAGAAACTCTGTTACTTCCGTCACATTTCCTAGAATTCGGTAAGAATTTTCCTCCAAATGAATTATCCTAATTCACGTTTCCTCGAACTATCAAGAGCATTGTCTCTTTTCTAAGCTTGAATCACAACTTAATGTGTATAAAATTACTATTGGTTAGTAAATTGAGTTCTTGGAATATGTATTCTCTTAATATCAACCGGGAAGTTACCATTAGTTTAGTTTTTAACGTTGAAAACCGTTAATTTACGAGGATACAAATGGAATAAAACTGTTTATAACAGAATTTGTTACGTAAGTAACAAAATCTATAACAATTTGTAATTCTTGATACATTTCTAGGCAACTGCACTTTAACACGTTACCACGTCACTGAATCAACACGGAACAATAGAGGAAACGGAAAAACCATGGAAACGATGTTTTCTATGCGGTTAGTGCGGGAACCTTATAAATACGAGTACTCGTGTGGAGGCGGGGTCGAAGGAGGCGACGAAAAGGGAAGTCTCGCCTGGGCTATGGCACAGTCTAGAAGTTGCTATTAAGTCAGGAGAGAAATTCCGTGATACCGAAATACAAACGCATAAGCTAAAATAGTTCAGTAATTAAGACGTATATTTAGGAACTTTGTGGTACTCGACTTTCTCAGTCGAGTGTCGAGATAAGATTCCTTCCGAATACAAGTCAGAAGTATTACCGCCTGAAGCAACGTAATCAGTTGATAAAGAAGACGCAGACAGGACATTACTCGTACTTCTAACCTGAAGATAGAGGTAGTAAGGTGCTAAGAAACGTCTGTAAACTTGTACGAAAAGATGGCTATGAAACGAAAACATATTTATTCTAATTCGTGGAGAGGTCATTAATAATAATAATAATAGCAACAGGAAGAAGTGGAGATTTTGCTTCTCGCAGTTCTCCAAGTAAGTTCTCCTTCTGATTTTTCGCAATGAAGTTGACATTGCGACATGCACGTCGATCTCATTTCATTGGTTCTGCAAAATGGAGGCATTTAGCATACAGTTTCTTCAGTTTACTTTCCATTCACTGATTGGGCCTGCGCTAACGAAGAAGACAAACATTTCTTTCCTGCCCCAGGACAGCCAGTGGAGCGAAGTGCGTGCCAGAATCTGTAAAGAGCACACTCGCGACTTGTTGCTAGTACTGATTGGTTTCTGCAGAGTTTCATAGGTCATTTGACAGTGCTGTGTCATCTGCATGGTTATATTGCATATATTGTCATATATATGGATGACTAAGACGCTGGTTTGAATTGATAATTGGATTTATTAATAACCAACAGGTCGTAACTGCAAATAATTATAACATTACTGCTGCTTTACACAATGTGCAATCACTCTGCTCTATCTGCACTAGTCTTCACGGGTTTGTAACACGGGAACAGTCTCACTGATTTTTTTTCCTTGGCACTACAGCCCCAGTGGGCCTAGGCCTACCTCCGTGAACTTCTCCGTTCACTTCGGCTTTTCTAGATTGAGGGTAGCTCTTTCTAACGGACCCAACAGAATAGGTGTTTTCCTTCACCTGAGGACGGAAACAGATCCAGTTTCCGAAACGTCGTGTTTTTATTTGTTATCTTAAAAACCAGGACGATGGATAAAGTCCAAAAACCCAATATATGAGCGAACAAATTCTGTCACTCATATAGCCAAGGAACGGACACGCCTCACAGGAAACACATGTCACGTGACCTCCACCTTTACATGCCACAATATATAGAACCGAATGATACGGGAAGGTGAACGTATGCCTGAATACTTAATTCCTGTCCGTTACAGTTTACAATTTAGGGCGCCGGGGTTTGACTCCCAGGTCCCGCGCTCCGGTATCCCTCTTAATTGCTATTTCTACAGTATAGAAGTCATCTGTTGAAATTATTATTTTAATTATTTACGTATCCTGTTACTGCCCGTAGTAATTAATGGCCATCTAAATGTTCTTGTATTTCAGTCTCGTTCTCTCTTATTCGTACTTTTCGTGTGATCAGAAATATTTGTATTCGCGGTTATTGCTCTGTATTTATGCAGCTGATTCAGGTTTAAGTCGGAACACACTCGAATTTTAGTTGGGACTGATTTCAAATTTTTTGTCGCAGCTGCTTCAGGCTCCAGTCAGAACTGGTTTAGATTTCATGATGTAGGCACAGCCCCATCTTATCCTTGCGTCATTACTCACGTGTTCCTGGGCTTCTGCAGTGTAGCCCGAACTAAGCAGGAGCAGTGCTGTTCCTCCCGTCACGAATTTTCCGCCTGCTTTTGTTTTTGCATCTCCCCCCCCCCCAAAAAAAGAGAAAATATCGGGAGAAATGTGGCCTCACGGCCTCGGAGTGCTCAGTTGCATTAGTGAACTACCTAACAGCGGAACTCACTTAGGAAGAGGCCTGAAAATGTCCAGAACCTGCTTAAAAATATATGAACACTGCGCGAACATGGCAGCGTGACCGCATATCGTTGGTTATGAAAGTGTTGATTTAGGTTGCGATCTTGTGGAGTATGATATCACGTACTCTGATAATTGGTTACCGGGGCGGAGCCCTAAGAATGAATGTGCTAAGGAGATTTGGAACACAGTTCTAGGATGAAATAAATGACGACACGACGCCACTGTCTGTTTTATCCTAACAACAACTTTACACTTTTAAATACACACGTATGATCGAAACAAGACAAACAAATCACGAAACGTATATATACTATCAAGCGTTCCAGTGGCGATAGACGGGTTTTGGATTGATAACTGGATTTATTGGACACTTCCACTCGCAACTACAAATAACTACGACGGTGTCACTGGATTACACACTCCAAAGATCACTGTAACTGCAGCACGCATAAATTCTTCTCAATCTTCACTAGCCGTTGCTTGGTATCGGATTCCAACTGCGGACGTTCCATTATTCTGGGTTCCCGAACTTCCCCTACATCAGCTACCAGTTTCTCACTTCTCACAACTGAGAGTCTAAAAAATCCAAAGTCAAAGTTACTTTACGACTGGCGGTTTACCGCCAATCAATTAGTCTTGGCAACAAGCACCTTGAGACTCACGACCAGATTTTTTTCAACTGAAGAACCTCACTGGCGAGAAGATGGGTATGTCTCTTATGAAAATGTTTGATCTTTCGTCAAGTGACATATCTCATATACAGCATGTTACTGAAAATTCTCCCTTTTGCGTTATATAAAATTCCTCTCTCAGTGAAAGTTTTGAAAGCAGATCATGCCTGTCGTACGTTATATATCCCCGACACGGACCACCTAGAAAACATCTCTTCCATCATTGCGTGTTCTCTCTTTACCGGGGAAACAACTTGTCGACAGAGCTGTTCTCTAGCAGCGGCTGTTGTACTGTCCCCTGTTTACACAGCTGTATCTTGGCGATGTGTCTACGTGTCACAATACGTAAAGAGACTGACGTCCACACTTCAGGTACTGGAAATTCCATGAGCTATCAGAACTTCACATTTCACTCGAGCGCCTTCAAAATGAGGGGTAGGGCGATGGGCTAGCATTAGAACAAGCATCGGATCGCAGTCCAGGACGTCCCTCGCTCGACCCCAGGCCTGGTAATTACCCGCGTTTGAGAACATTCACACTAAGTGAGAGCCTATGTTTCGCAATTTTGATATGCCTGTTTTCATTCTGTACATTCAGTGACTGGGAGCCGGGGTAGTTGAGTCGGTATAGCGACGGGTTACGGGCTGGATGTCCGGGGTCCAATTCTCGGCAGGGGCATGAAATTTTTCTTTACCCCGCAACGTCCAGACCAGTTTAACCAGCCTCCTATAAAATGGGCATTGGCGGCTCTTTCACCGAGGGGGAACAGTCGAGGCGTGAGGCTGACCACTCACATTCATCTAGTGCCTTGTCAAGAACAATGGAACTATAATTGCACTCCCCAGTGCATGTTTATGGTGTGCTGCTTTATTAAAATATTTGCTTATTTACCGCACATTTAATCACAACATTTACATGCGCCAGTGTCTTATCCAAAGCCCTGAGCATTAAACATATATAGATTTAACTTCGCCTACTCTTCATACGGGAGTGAAAATTGGTCTCTTCCTATAACCGAAGAATGAATCGAGAGTTTTGCAGAAGAAGAATGTTTAGATAAAGGATGGGAAGTAACAACACGACAGACAATTGTAAACAAGGAGCTTCAATTTGCACTCTTCTTCCAACATTAGGATAAAATGGGAAGTTTATTAGAAACGTAAATTGATGAGGTCAATTGGGCAACGTAAGCGTAAATTGAAGGACAATATTTGCATGTTTATTTCTTTGTAGATACATGACGCAGTCAGTAACTCGAATGAGAGGATGACAGTAAATAACTAACTGGAAAGGACATGGAAAAGATTCATGGTGGCCTTATTTAAGGTACTATCCTGATATTTACTTCGACAGAGTAATCCCATCGAAAACCTCATTAGTATATTTGGTATCCCAGCCGAGATTCGAACCAAGCATCTCCGAAATACTAACGAGTAGCGTTACCGCTTCAGAAAACTTGCTCGGTGAAGGACAATGCTAAAATAATTTCAGAGAAAGTAGGTTATTATATTGTGAAATGGTTTCGAATTGCTCAAAAATATACAGATTTGTGGAGTGGATTAAAATAACTCAAAATGGGTATTAAGTTGTGAAATACATTAAAAGAGTTAAGATATATACTGAGTTGTGAAGTGGATTAAAATAGCTCAAAGTGGGTATGAAGTTGTGGAATGGATTAAAATAGCTCAAAATGGGTATTAAGTTGTGGAGTGGATTAAAATAAATCAAAATGGGTATTAAGTTGTGAAGTGGATTATAATAGCTCAAATATATATGAAGTGGACTAAAATACCTCAAAGTTAGTATGAAGTTGTGAAGTGGATTATAATAATTCAAAATGGATATTAAGTTGTGAAGTGGATTCAGGTACCTCTAGCAGGTTATGCAAATATCTCTGGCTTTTGTGAACACATTAGTGAACCCTGCAAGCCCGTTAACAGCCGGAATGTACTTGGCCAGCTGAGTGAATATAACTGTTTAATCAAGACATGTCCCGTGGAGCAGCTTGTTTACAAAGAGAGACATACTGAGGCACTGAAAGGATTCTGCTGAAAGATTTTTTAATAGTACCAGGAAGAGAAGAAGAAAAACAAAAAGAAGAGAATTAGGATAAATAACGAAGATGCGTCATTAAACTATACACATGTTCTACATTTCCCCAAGTTCTGTTCTTGGTTAAAAGGAATATGTCCGTCAACAGGCAGCCGCGGATGGTGTTAGATATAAGCTCCATCTAATCGTAAAAGTGGCAAAGTCATCAATGTGTCTATTGAATGAAGCACGACATGAAGACTTTTTGGGGAGTGGAGGTATGACTCCACTTGTTTTTAACTTAAGCAGTAGATATAAGTAAGCTGTCAGCTTCACGCCTTTGCCGCTTTACCATCTGGGATACAGTCCCCATCACCAGTTGGGTAGGAGGCTCAATCGATTACAGAGCTGGTCTGGACGCTGTGGAGAGGAGACAATTATCTTGCCCCTGCTGGGAATTGAACCCCGGTACCATGTTTGTCCAGCCCGTAGTCTGTTTGCTTCACCGACTGCGCTATCACGGCATCATGAAATGGATCCAACAGAATATGTTTTATACCTGATGAAGTAAACGTAACACTCGTTCCCATAAGAAAATACCGGTACAATAGCTTAAAGTAGGCCATGGCAGGTTCATTTCATATCCTCTCCAATTCATGACTCACTAGTCATCCTACTATTCAGCGAGATATTGACTGAGTCGTTAAAGAAACCATGAAACAACCCAGACCTGCAGCTGTGGAAACGGTCTCCCTTGAAGTCAGGTCTCGGGTTCTCACGACAGTGATTATGAAGTTTGCTGTATGCTGAGCTGTAACGCCGTGTACTTAGGAAGATGGGTACCTAACATTTCGGAGTGACTTGCCGCATCGTCTCTGCAGGCTGCAAGTTAATCTCAGATGTTGGTACTATCTACAAAGCTGCACGGCGTCACATTCCAGGAGACGGCGGACGTTCCCCGTCCTCTGGGTTCCTGAACTGTCCCCAGCCTCAGCCCCAGCCTCAGCTGAGAGCTTCCCACAATATCTTGAACCGCGTCAGTTTTCGGACTGACTCAATGTTAGCCTCCTCGCAATAGATGCAGTCTCTCTCTCTCTCTCAGTGTTTCCTGTCCACAAGTTCCTATCTTTTTCTCTCTAAGCTGCAAGAGAGGATGATACCAGAGCCAGGCTATGTAGAAGGGAAATACATAAAATGGACGTAACAAGATTGAAATGAAATATATTAAAAATGAAAGGGGTTGCGTACTTATAGATTCATATCGTTGTTCATTCAGCCAGCTGAATATGAAAAAAAATCCACCCACCCCCACCCCCTTTCATCCCCCCCCCCTCCCTTTTTGTTCCTTGGCACTACAGCCCCAGTGGGCCTAGGCCTACCTCCATGAACACCGTTCACTTCGGTTTTTCTAGATCTTACACATTCGGTAGGACTCCTTGGGCGGGTGATCAGCTCGTCGCAAGGCCTCTACCTCTACACAAACACTGAAAACGCACAAACACAAACTAAACATCCATGCCCTGAGTGGGATTCGAACGCACTATCCCGGCTTCCGAGCGAGCGAAGACAGTGCATGCCTTAGACCGCTCGGCTACCGTGACCGGCCTTTCATCCCTTAGAGCACAGAAAGTAGCACACACATATATTGTACACAGAGTGTCCCAGGAGGAATGTGCCAAACTTCGGGAGGGTGTTCCNGAGATTACTGCTTAACATCTTCTGTTATTTTGAATTTATATTTATGGTTATGTGTACACGTAATTCATGGAAAATTAATGAGAAGAATCATTAGTGCATTTGTGTAGGGAGAGGGAGATAGAGATGGAGCACAATTCTCCCCTATACACCTTGGTTCTATTAAAACTGAACTATATTAAATTTCCGACAGAAAGAATTCACCCTCAGAAGCTTGCAGTAAATTCTTGTGGTTTATTTCATAATGCTGTCAGTACCTAGTCATCGAATAGCTGACTTACGTATAACGAGAAAGGTGAAAGTATTTGCAAGGAAAAAGTTTGGCCTAAGCGAGGTACAAACCCATAATTTGTATGGAGGGGCTAGAAGAATAACTAGTATAAAGCTGAAACAAGATAACCAATGCCACGGCAGAGATTCGAACCCAGGAAGTTTCGGATATGAATCTAGAACGTTGCCGGCCCTTGTGGAGGCGGGTTCGAATACCTTCACCATGACCCTGAAGATGGAGGCGATACGTTCCTCCGAAACATGGGTTAACACAATATCTACACGGCGCCACATCCCAGAAGACGGAATTCTTTGTAGTCAACGCCGTGAAAACCTCAAATCTTACATATAATTCAAATGTCATAGACAAGACATATGAATGTATAAGGGGTAGGCCTTCTCGGCCCTTGCACCGCGACCTACAGTGGTCTATTGTGCTTTCATAGGAAAGACGTATCTAAATCCCCGTTGTGTGTGAGCTTCTATTTGAAATATGGATATCGGCCCCCACACTACCCAGATATACAGAGTAAACTATCTCCGAGGCATAATTCATAAAAGGGAAAACCATAGCTGTAGCTCGAACATGAAAATAACAACCGAAATTTTGGCAGTAGGACTTTCTCTAAAGGCGAAGTGGTTATACAGCTACAACCCGTTTGTTACATGATATTTTCCGTTAATTCGTGGCGTGGGTTGGGATGAGACTTGAGTCCTCTTGGTCACTATTTGGCCTGTTGTATCAGCTCCGGATGATAGATGAGTTTGGAGCAGTCGCTGGAATGTGAATTGGCAGGGGAAACTAAGGAATTGGAGGAATCCTGCCCCAGTGCCACTTTGTCCACCACAGGTCCCACATGAATTGAACTGGGTTCGAAGTTGGGCAGCCGCAAGAAGAACCTGTGGATTTTCTTTTATGAGCTCACGACATGGAGGTCGAAGAGTTAAGCTGAGCAGGTACAAGCAGCAATCTTACTCGTTTGGCTTACTCTTAGAGACCTTGAAGATGGAATCAGTGCGTTTCTCCGAAAGGTCGACATACTTCTACTAAACTGCAAGATGTCAAATCCCGTAAAATAACACTATCCATAGTCACCGCTGTGATAAGCTCGTCATTTTAACTGTTACATGGCCACAATTAGTTCTTCGTGAGTCCAGGGCTGCAGCATTCAGCATCCACAGATGCGATGCAGTGATTTCGGATCTAGTGTAAGTCGGCGGTGCAGTTCTCTTCGGCGGAGTCTGCTCTCCGTTGCGCTCAAGTTTCAAGAACCTGCGGATTTGATTACAGGCATTCCTCGGAGATATTTCAGGCTCTGTTCCACATCACACGAATTTTTTGGTTTCCCAGTGCATATGAAACTTGTTTACATTATACTGTAGTTTGTTATTTGTGCAGTAGCTTTATGTCTAAAAAACACTACACTTCGCTGTTCTTCTTTACCCGCCTCCATTACTGATGTTTACGGTCACACGTAGCGCTAACCTTACTTCCAGCACAATAAACAAACGACTAGTGTGCAAGGACACGTTGTCACTGTGCTTTCCCGAGCCCCACCAGATGTTCGTACCATAAGCAAATTCCAGTGTTACCAACTTGCGCACCGTGTGAGTTATGCGTGATGATCCGTTTTCATTTGACTGTCCCTTAATTTAAAAATGCTAACCATCATATGAGCTTTCAGCGAGTCGCAATTGCTTTGCTGATGGAGGGCCTTGCGTCGATGTTGATGGCTGCTGACTGATCAGGGTGAGGGTTGCTGACTGTTAGGGCGGCTGTGGAAATTTATTAAAATAAGACAAAAATGAAGTTTCCCGAACCGATTCACTTTTCCTTTCACGAAAGGCTTCTCTGTAGCATGCGACACCATTTGATAGTATTCTACCCTCAACAGAAATTCTTTCAAAATTGGAGTCAGTCCTCTCAAGCCCTGCCACTGTTTTATTAGAGGCTTTCGGCTTTCGACAGGTCATTTTAAAAATTTGCCCAATTTCAATATTGTTGCGTCTTAGGGAGTAGGGAGGTCAAAGTAGAGGGAGTGAGACGGAGGAACGGCCGGTCGGTGGAGCAGTCGGAACACACACAATATTTATCGATTAAGTTCGCCGTCTTATATGGGCGCTGTTCGTGGCGCCCCCAAACAATTACAATAGTAACATCAAAGATCACTGGTCACAGATCACCATACCATATATAATAATACTGAAGAAGTTTGAAATAATGTGGGAAATATCCAAAATGTGACACAGATACAAGAAGTAAGCATGTGGTATTGACACCGATAGAATTGCTCGACGTAGGGTTGCCACATAACTTCAATTATTTAAAAAAAAAACGCAATATCTGCGAAGCGCATTAAAGCGAGGTGTGCTTCCAGGCAGTAAGAGAGAAAGAAAAAGAGAAACAAGACTTCGTTGGAAAAATAAATGTGAGATTCCACGGAGGTGAATATATGAAGGTTATTTTCTTCTGCGAGGCCATATGCCCGGAATATGAAGGCAGCATGTTCTTTAGAAACGTGTGTAAATTATTACGAGACCGCGTGGCGTCACGTCCCAGAAAACAGTAGTATTCAGGTGGATGTTACTTCGTCAGTGATAAGAAACGTAGAAAATACAGCGCTGAAATGTTACGGCGGTACTGAACAAATGGAAGAGGAAAGAGATGAGGGGAAGCCGGGATAGTGCGGTCGGTACTTAGCGACTGCCTACGGGCTGGACGACCGAGAGGTCGGAGTTCAAGTTCCGGTAGGGTCAGAATTTTCTCTTCTCCATATCTTCCAGAGCGGCTCTGGGGTCCACCCAACCTCTTATCCCATGGGTACCGAGGGCTCTTTCCACAGAGATAAAACGTCAGGGGCGTGAAGCCGACCTCTTACCTCCAGCTAGTGCCGAGGTCAAGATAATGTGGATCTATACATCCACTCCCCTATGCACCTTCATGGCGGAATGCTTAATTAGTTAAGCACTAGGACAACTTTACCTTAATATGGAAGATGGGGACTGGGAAAACAGATTGCGATGGAAATTTCAGTCTGCTAAAACCAGTGAAGCATAACACCAAGAAAAAGGGGGTTATTACATTTGTTCTGTCGTGACGAAGTGTGAACTTGTTTCAGTCTCTGAATCTCCAGGTGGTTATAAATGTGTTGAAGGGCAAGTTCAGTAAACGTTCCTGGAACTGGGTTTCTAAATTCAGTTCACTTCTCTTGAGCTCTTCAATATAAACATTTTGTTTTAAACTGTTTTATCTTTGGCTCACAGTTCAGATTCTCCCTCCCTCTCCCCCTCCCCCACTACCCGGTTTTAGCCTGAGGTACTCTGCATTTTTCGACCCGAGGAATAATGACACACACGCATTTTCTCTTTTGGGAACTAGCCACTACATAGACTAAATATAGAAAGACGAAAGGGCTGCTTTAAAAAAGTAAAGCTATCCCTGTAACAAGACATGGAGGCCCATAGGGTTGTAAGACGTCGAGGCTCCCACATTTTCTAAACCATCAGCTCAGAGATGGCGGCGAGATTGTCAGCCTTACGCGCGGCCGGCCGCCCTTTATTCCCTCAGGAAGATTCCTGGAACTCATTTCTGTTAGAGGCTGCGTCGACCCCAGGACCATAGTGCGGCTGGAAGGATTAGGTCAGTTGAAAAATTCATTGACTTCATCGGGAATCGAACCGTGACTTTCGGCTTGTAGTATAGTGCTGTGCAGAATGTTTCTTCTCGTTTTGAATTATTCTTACTCTTACGTCTTCTGGTTCCTGTTGAAGATATCCTGGACTGGAATCTCGGTCTGCAGGCCAATTATCCATCCCAAGGTTTTGTCTTTTTCGGAGAAAACCTGCCACAGCGCCACTTTGTCCACCACAAATCCCACTTGACCAGACCCGGGATCGAACCCTTGCCGTCGCGGTGGGAAGCCAGCGACTAACCGCTTGTACTATGGCGCGGCCCGACTGATGGGTTAATGCATTCAAATAGGCCACAGTAACTTTCAAATCGTTGGAAACCCTCATTCGCCGTCTTCCATCCATTCGCTTATGCAGTTGGAAAACATTTAATTAACTAACGAAGAATCGCTTGAACAACAAAGAAATAAATAAATAAGCTGTCCCGGAAGAAAGACAGAATTCCAATGGAAATGCGAGTATTGCACGCAGGAAACGTGGGCCTCGGAAAGTATGAAATTCCGTGCTTAATTAATTACGCACGGGCCCAACCGTATATTTTTACCTTCTGTTATTGCTGCAAATATTAACATGGACGGTTCATATGGGCTACGTGTGTAGCTCTTCAGGCTGAAACGTTCATTTATTTACTGAAAGAAGTTATGACAATACGAAACTGTAAAAGAGTGGAGATTATTGGGAACCCTTATTTGGACGATGTATCTTCCCTCGGGGCTAAAGCGGCTGAGGTGTGAAGCTGACCACTCACCTCCAACTAGTGCAGAGATCAAGAATACGTGGATCTATACATTTACTTCCCCATACGTCTTCATGGCGTAGTTGCTTAAGTAGTTAAGAACATGAACAACTTTACATTTTACCTTTCATTGAAGGATGTAAACCTGATGATAATATTGTAACGTGAATATGCATGACCAGGCCACAGCTTCGTAAACATGACGTCATCTGTAGACTCCTACCGAAATGCGTTCGTACTGGTGCTGGTGTTCGTGTGATGTGATACTGAATAAGAGCCACCGGGTTTGCTCTCAGTTAACTCTGCCGACTAATTGAATACGAAATATCGTTTGCTCCGTGCCATATCTGAGGCCGGGTTCCCACTGTAGCTGCGCGGGTTCGATCCTCTGTCAGATTGTACGCAATTTGTGGTGGACAAAGTGGCATTGGGATGGGTTTCCTCAAACCACTTCGGTTTTGCCTGCCAATTCTCTCTCCATCAGCTTCTCACATTCTTTAATCGTGTTATCATGAACACTACGAAATCTCGATACTTACAGCGTCGTTAAATAACCAACTTAGAAGCTTTGATAGGGAAACAGGCTTATGAATCGCCTCTGTGGTCTAATGGTCAGAGTTCCTGCCTACAGACTCAGAGGTCCCGGGTTTGATTCCCGGCGCTACCAGATTTTGTGAGATGTACTGAGTCCGGAACGGGGTCCACTCAGCCTCGTGAGGATAATTGAGGAGCTATTTCAAGGAAATGGTTGCTCCGGTATAGAAAACAGAGATTAACGGCCGTGGGGATCCGTTGCTCTGACCACGTGACATCATCTGTCCGCTAAAGTTTGCACTAAGTTCGCCCACAAGCGGCGGTCCATCGGTTGATATAGTGCGCTTGCGGACTAGAGGCCACGGAGTTTAGTTTATACAGGCTTATGCTAAGCTCATATCCATGTGTCTTATCCCCCTTCCAGTACTTTTTGAAGCAAGTGAAGGAATGTCATTAAACTTCATATGACAGTCATGCCCTTGGAGGCCTCTGTATTTACTGATTTCCTAGGGTCAGAAGTATCAACATGGCCGTGTTAGAACTCTGAGGTAGGACAATCCCAGGACCACTCGTATTCATTTATTTTGCAATTAATTTGAAGATGCTGTCAGTAATGCAGACCATGTAGCGTCGAATGGTTCGATGACAGTGAATAATGAATTTCTAGTGATAAGGAAGGAAGAGGTAATAACATAATTTATATCGCTAAAACAGTATTTGGTTCGGAGGATCGAGGAGAACCACGGAAACTGCCAGTCAATGTAATGAATGTGCCAGCCGAGATTCGAACATTACTCAGTCGACTTGTTCGGTCAATAAATCCAGAGCATTTGAACTTTTATATTCGAACACCTCCAAGTAAAATATGTAATTCATAGAATCTGTTGATCTACCCCTGTAACAGACCGCAAAGGCCCATAAGGGTGTAAGACGTCGAGGCTCACACAATTTCTAGGCAGTTGGCTCACAGATGGCAGTGATGTCAGCCTTACCTGCCAGCTGGCCACCCTTTACCACCAGGAAGGTTCCTGGTACTCATTTCTGTTAGATGCTGAGTCGACCTCAGAAACGTAGTTCGGCAGGAATAATTAGGTCAGTTGAAAAATCCAGTGACTTAATCGGGAATCGAACCCGTAAACTTTCAGAAATAAAAACGAAACTGTGGCAGCCCGGCGAAATGTTTCAGCTCAGTAAGGATAGAGCATAAACATATATATGAATGTGTTTAAGGTAAAGTTGTCCCCTTGCGTAACTAATTAAGCGCTGCGTCATGAAGGCGTATGGAGGAGTGGATGTATAGATCCACATTTTCTTGACCTCGGCACTAATTGGAGGTTAGTGGTCAGCTTCACGTCCCGGCCGTTTTACCCCATAGGAAAGAGCCCACGTTACCCATTGGATAAGAAGTTTGGTGGACCCCAGAGCCCGTCTGGACGATGTGGAGAAGAGAAAATTCTAGACCCTACCGGGTCTCGAACTCAAGTCTCTCGGTCGTCCAGCCCATAGCCAGTCGCCATACCGACTGCGCTATACCGGCTCCTATCTATGAATCTATGGAACAATTTATTTTAATATAATAATAATTTAATATAGGTATAAATCTTAAAACGTTATAAATCTTAGAATGTATCTCTGGCAAATTGGACGAAAAACCGTGCAAGTTAATTAATTTCTTACTGAATCTGATTTTAATTTTTCTCTACAAAAAATGTTAACTTTTGACACATTTTCGAGGACCTATTGGCTCTCTCTGTTGTGATTTTGTCCTGCATTCGTACACGTTTCTGCGTTTGCTTCTTGATCAACTTCCTCTCAGACGTCTAACAGATCTCCCATGTTTATCGTTATGGCGCGAACGAGTTTGCCCAGAAATTAGCACTCGTATACACAGGAAGCTCATGCAAGTCACTCAGCATCACTTCTGTGTTCTTACGTCAGAGATCAGACATTGAAATAATATTGTATCTTGGCTTCCTCTTGCGCCGACCACAGTAGCCGCCCGGTCTGAGACATGTACTCTCTTTGCTCGTTCGGACTCTGGGATCGCGGGTTCGAATCACACTCAAGGCATGGATGTTTGTGTTTGTGTTAGGTAGAGGCCTTACGACGGGCCGATCTCCCGTCCAAGGAGTCCTACCGACTGTCTTAGATTAAAGGAAAATAAAATTTACCTACCTCGACAGTGTAAAGGTATAAGAGGAGAAGATTAAGAAAGAAATAAAAAGAAAGAAAGCTTCCTCTTGCACATCACTTGTTTATTCCTGGTAGTTATTGGCCTCTTTCACACTAAGGAAGGAACATGGACTGAGGGTGTTTGAGAACAGGATGTTGAGGAGAATATTTGGACCGAAGAGAGATGAAGTGACGGGGGGTTGGAGAAAAGTGCACCGTGAGGAGCTTCATGTACTCTTCTCCAAGTATAATTAGAATGATCAGGTCAATGAGGATGAGATAGGCAGGGCATGTAGCACGAATATGGGAGAAGAGGAATGCATATAGGATAGTGATGGGAAAGTCAGAATGAAAAAGACCATTAGGAAGACCAAGATATAGTTTGGTGAATAATATTGTCACGTGGTATATGTTGCTATAGACGGGATTTGATTGGTGAATGATTTTATTGACCACTTATACACACGGCTCGGAACTACAAGTAACTACAGCGCCACCGCTAAGCTCCACAATTCACAAATCAACACAGCACCCGCTAAGCCTCTTTTTCCAGCCTGCTGTGTATTCACCAGACATTCCCTAGCAACGGCTTGTAATAGTGGAGATTCTTCAGCTTCACGCGCTCAGGTCCTCTCTTCACAGCCTCTCATGCATCTCTGCAAGGACCACCATTTCCATTGCTGTAACCCAGCTGTTACATTATTAAGAATCTGCTGCCTAGCAACGGGTACGTATCTATGGAGCCGTTGCCCACACATGGCATCTGTTTACAGTCACCGCTTAACAAGGGGTCTATCCGCCAAAACATTAAACTGGATCTTATAGATAAAGGGTGGAGTGGTATGGACTGGATTCATCTGACTCAGGATAGGGACCAGTGGAGGGCTCTTGTGAACATGGTAATGAACCTTCGGGTTCCATAAAATATTGGGAAATTCTTGAGTAGCTACGCAACTGGCGGCTTCTCAAGAAGGACTCAAGTCCATGAAGTTAGTTAGTTATTAGCCGTCTCACATACCGCTTGTTTTCTAAAACCTTTAAATGTTTTAAACGTTAAAATCTCTTCTACATCACTGGTTTATGAAAAATACATGTTTCGAGAAACATTGGTCATCTTCAGGGGTCTCTACTCTTAAAACTGTTGATGGAACTGCTGTGCTTCCGCCCGTTAAGTTCAGTTTTTGGGATATGCCCTTGTCTATGCTCTCGTGTGTCCTGTGGTGATGGAAAATTCCTCTTAATTGTGCCGTGTGTAGCTCTTATAAGCCATAATTTAAAATAATACTATGAACTATAAGTTCTACTTAGAACTTATTAGTTCTGTCATGTGGTTATTAGTCATCTGTTCTAACCTCTACACATCTGTCTGTCTGTGTGTGGCGGAAGGCTGCAAGTGTGGAGCTCTGTATCCAGCTCACTCAATGCACTTAACAGCAGATCATTGTAACGCTGCTTACGGCCAGCATTTTATAGGTCTGTTTAATTTCCGAGACCGCGTGCCAACATAAATCTGAAATAATGTACCATTAATGAATGTCTTTCAATTTTCTGTTTTTGCTCTCGAATTCCTTAAAAGTTGTGCATAAACACATCTACGGTGTCAGAATCCAGTCATTCTCTTCACGCCCATCCGACATGAGAACGTTCATTGATCATGACTTGTAGATCTCGGCACAAAATGGATGTGAGTGGTCAGCTTCACGCTGCGGCTACTTTCCTCTCGGGAACATGCTCTCCAGTACACATTACACAGGCGGCTGCTCAAGTTCGAGCTTTGATCTGGATGATTCCTAACTCTGCCGAGAACCATTCAGTCATTTGACTCAGTAATCACCGTTAAGATGCTGCCAACGGTTGTAGGGTAAATTTAGTTTTGGTTCCGGTACATTGCGACGTATCTTCTTTATAGTTTGTTACATGCATTGGTCTGTATACAGTGCAATACAGTTCAGGGTTCCTGAATAGCTCAGTCATTATAGTGAGTAGGCTACGGGCTGGAAAAAGAGGGGGTGTTCGATTCCCGTCAGCACCCTTGCAAAAAACCTGCTCTGTGGCCCGTCAGCCTGCATGTTCATTGCGTACTGCTGTTGATTTCGTGTGAGTGAAGTGCCCACGGTGAACGGAGAAGTTCATGGACTTCATGGAGGTAGGCCTAGGCCCACTGGGGCTGTAGTGCCAAGGGGGGAAAAAAAGTTCCCACGACTAGTCTGTCAAAACGAAACACTCATTCCTTAATACTGTAACGTGTAGAGCCGTTACAATGCGACGAGCGTGAGATAGGCAAATATACCCGACCCGTTTCTAGGCACCGGCTCGGTAAACACGTTCCCAGAGCAGCGTATCGACGCGCAATAATAGAGGTACTTTTGGGAACGGTGTTCTCTACTCCGTCTATGCCGAGATGTTATAAGTAAGGGATAAAGTTAGAGCGCCCCACATCAACAAAACCGCAATTATATGACAGTAATAAAAATCCGATTATAACCCCCGATTGGTTGCTTTATTCCAAGACAGACTGGCCGACTGACCGTCGGCCCTAACATAAGACTCAGGCTCAAGAATTTATTTCTGTACAGGAGTCTGTGAAGAAAGGACTTGAGCCCGGAGGCAGAAGAATATCAATTGTTGGAACCGTTTCCAGGAAACGTCTAGTAACAGACTGAGAAAAGCAGACTGTGTGCTCTAGTGAGTTGCAATGTGTGGAAATAGCGGTAGTGTTATAGTTTTTTTATTGCTAGTGTGGTGGGACTAAGTCCCTCGTACTGCGGCCACTTCTGGCCTATTGTACCAGCCCCAGATGATAGGTGAGGGTGATTGTGGAGCAATTGGTGGAATGAAAATTGGCAGGGGAAACCGAAGTTCTCGGATAAAACCTGCCCCAGCGCCACTTTGTCCACCACAAATCCCACTTGACCAGACCCGGGATCGAACCCGGGCCGCCGCCGTGGGAAGCCAGCGACTAACCGCTTGAGCTATGGTGCGGCCTAATGCTATAGTTACTTGTAATTAAGATCCGTAAGTGGTCAAAAAATCCAATACCCAATCCAAAGCCCCAGTGACGGTCACTGCATGCTACGTGGCAATATAATCCACTTAGGGTTCGAAGGTGCGTCACTCAAAGTTGTTGACGTGGGTCGTTACGTCATCATTACAAAGTTACTAGATGCTGTATTCAGCATATTTTCCAAAGCACGGTTTATAGCTGGGGCGGAGCCCAAGGGCAATCAAAGTGTAGATTCCTGTCAGTAAAAAACATAAAGTTACGAGAGTTTTCTCTCTTTCTTCTTATTTCTCATAATAACGCGAAACAGAAACTAACTTTTCTTATAAGTATAAATAGTGTTGTCCCTGTGCTTAACTACGCTACGAAGGCGTGTGGGGGTAAGTGATATTATAGATCCACGTTTTCTTGACCTCGGCACTAGTTGGAGGTGAGTGGCCAGCTTCACGCAATGGCCGCCGTACTCCCTGGGAAAGAGCACTCGGTACACATTGGATGGGTTGTTGGATGGGCCCCAGAGCCTGTCTGGACGACATAGAGTAGAGAAAATTCTTGACCCTACCGTAACTCGCTCTCCGACCACTCGGTCGTCCAGCCCATAGCCAGTGGCTATCCCGTTTCCTCATTTTCCTTACAATAACTGAAAATACGAACTAACCTTTCGTGATTTTTAAGAAGAAGATATCCCAATAGAACCTGGGGATTCTGTTTTTGTTGCTTGGAGTCTCCAGGGCGACCACCTGGTCACTTCTGTATAAATCCAGCCCTGGATAGAATCCTTGGATTACTTCTGTCGTTGCAGTCTACCAGTCATGAGTGAATGCAGTAACATTTTTGTCTTGTGTTTGTGTATGATTCAAGATTGTATATCATCTGCCAGTTTATGTATGAAGGAGAGTTAGTAAATAGATCACAAATGTCTAAGGCTCATTAAAGGAGTGAAAAACAGGGTGTCCTGTACAAATCTGTTTGGTGAATTTAAAATTTTAACAGTAACTTCTTTATATATTCGTATATGAGACCTTATGTTTTTTAAAAAATAACAAGATTTACAGAACTCATTATTCTGACATTCACAAGTGTAACACTAAAGGAAAACAGGTTTTGTATGTACAAGCATGCAACAATGTTCATTGCAAAATAAGTGTAATTAATATGGGAATTAAAATACATTACAGCTTGCCCCTGAATTAAAAAGAATAGAAAATTTTAAAAAGAAATTAAGAATTTATTTATTACAAAACTGTTTTTATTCCCTCCAGGAGTTTTTTAGTAACAGTGATGGACGGTAGTTTGGTGGCTCGGGTTGGTTCTGGTGTGGTGTGTATGTATATAGATGGTATAAGTGTATGTGTTGCTTTATATTTGATTGTTGGAGGTTTTCATCCGCGGTTGCTAGCTTCAGTGGGGGGATGATGATCCTAAGATGACTGGATTGTTCGTAGTCTTGTGTATCATTTTGTACATTTTTAAGAGTTGTTGAGTTGTAATGTTTTAGATATTTTAAACTGGCTTGTACAATTGTGCTTGTGTAACAGTTTATGGATGTAAATAAATTATGAATTATGAAGTGGAAGTAAAACAGCTGTAATGGACGTTATAGGTTCTCCATGTGTATCACTAGATAGCAGCACAATCCAGCTTCCTGACAGTGTACGCAGCAGATGCGCATGCACATGTTCAGAGGCTGGCTTAGGCAGTCAAATGGGGATCATGCTTGGGGAATATACTACCGAAGAGCAGAGTTCTGTTGTGCGGATTTTATGGGCAAAAGGACTCAACGTAAAGGATATTTATTTATTTAATTCATATCCATGGATCATTATACATGATATAGGACATATTTATTCATAAATACACTTTTCCAGTTTATGGTGGGAAGTGTTTGTTGTGTAAAGCGGTTCCACCTTGGTAGCAAACGTTGCGCTGATGACGAAGAAGTTGAAACGGAGGTTAAGGAGTGACTGAGACAACAGTCAAAAGACATATGCTGTAGGTTTTATGTGTTAAAATAAAATTCTCATTATGGTTTGTGCCAAAAAAAAAAAAAGAAGCAAATGTCAGCCGGATGACACTTTGAAGACAAGATTCAACACCTGATATGTGTACATTAAGTATGCTCAGGTACCGGCTGTAGCTAGGAATTTTTCTAGGTTGGGGAGAGGGGCAGATAATGTGCTTATGAACTAACGTTTAAGACATTTAATACTGTCACTAATTGTCTACAGTAGTCGGTATAGGAAAAATTTCTAAAAATAATTTAATTTTTTACCATCAAGATATAATATAGTTCATTGTTTTTTTAATTTTTACTCAGGGGGTTGGTGCCTGGTTTGCCCCTATTGACAGCAGTCTTGTCTTGGGACCATTATTTTTCAAGTGTGGTGGGTGAGAGGTAATATATATATATATACAGGGTGTCCCAGGAGGAATGTGCCAAACTTCGGGAGGGTGTTCCTTATGTTAAAGTATGCCGATATAACCCAAAACACCTATGTCCAAAGTTGAACGGTTACGGAGATAATGGCCCGAGAAAAGTGTGGTCTTCTTGCAGGTCCACGCACTATACGTACCTGTCAGCTGAGACCCTTATCTGTTTGTCCTTGAGTGCCGCGAGTCACACTAGCGTAAGCTCATGCGCTGCCTACAGATTACGTTGCAGTGGGGTCGTGAATGGGTGGTAAATTAGTTGTGTGATGAGTTGCTGAAATGCCTTTTGTGTTTTCACACGTCGAGTATTGTGATATGCATTTTGTGTATGGATTTTGCGGTGGCAATGCACGTGCTGCTGTTGAAGAGTACCAAAGGCGTTTTCCTGATTGAAGGATTCCATCTCGAAGTGTATTTACGCGAATTCACCAGACATTGCGTGAGACTGGTTCTCTTCCGAGTGTTTCTGTGCAGTCAGAAAGGGAGGATGTACAAATGAGAAACACACGAGAGAACATTCTTCGCATGATTGATATATATAGTCACGTGTTTGGTATGTAATGCGACAAATGACTTCACGCCGTTTTGGATCTAGCAAATTTATTGAACACTCGTTCTCACAATTACACCACTACTGCCATCGGCAGTATCACAATTACTTCTCCTGCTTACATTCACTCTGGTGGATGCTAGACTGCACCTGACTGGTTACCCACTCTCACTGACGAATACTCCTGTTATGTAGCTTCCGCACTGACAACACAGAGAACAGTTACGTGATAGCTTTCACTGTTGTGTGATGCCATGTTTACAAAGGCGTTACTGGGTAATGCTGCGTAGCAACCAGTGTGCTTCGGCTCGGCTCGGCTCGGCTCGGCACGGACAAACACTGCTTTCCTTACTGTTGCGTAACTTGGCAACAGGCCGTTTATCAAGGGTCTGTCTTCGTGGTAAGTTGTTCCACGTCCCATTGCCCAGCAATGGTTAGCCATGTCACAATATATATTTCTTTTTTAATTTGATGTCCATGGGAATGATGAAAACACAACTGGGACATTCAGAATGGTGAACATGACTAGGTTACTTGCTGAGAGCGGTTGGAGGATGATTGCCTAATATCTATTCTTTGAAACAAGGATATAAGTTTAATAAACACTTCCAAAAACAGTGGTCAGTGTTTTACAAAGATATTGTGTGAACTAATGATTTCAGATTTGTGACAGAGAAAGGAAATGGGAAGTGGGAGACAGTGCAGACAACACTGAGACTGAACAGAGCTACAAATATGACAAGGCCAACCTCTATTCCAAGGCAACATTTTTCTGGCTGACACCGCTGTTGTGGGTGGGCTACACCAGCCCTCTGGAGCTGGAAGACATGGGAGATCTACCCAAGGAGGAGGAAACTGAGCATCAGTTTAAGAAATTTAATGACATCTATACAAGTGAAAGGGTATTAAAATACTTCTGTAATTACAGTCAAGCTATGTATTCTGGGCATAATATTGATACCAGAGGGTTGACATTTTAGAAACTGCTACTGATCTGTGTCTCAGCTTTAGCCTGCTCAGAAGAAGGTGTTGAAGTGTTAATGGGGGACTCAAGTAATTTAAGACTTTTTCATGATACTGTCTGTCACAATAGTGCTGCTAGCCATAGTAGTCTATATGAAAAACAAAACCCAAATCCTACCCTTAGGAGGTTTTTAAATATTTGATTTTAAAAATGAAACCAAAAGCAGAAACCTTCCAAAAGTGAATAATATTATATTCCAAAGGGTAAGCCAGAGGCTTAATGTTTTAGAAACAAAACTAAAAGTCTGAATTTACAGTCTTGTTATTAAAGGAAAATTATAAGGTAAGTTTTTAGGGTCATGTTTGTATAAATCTTTTAGCAATTGCTGTCTGCTTCATGCTGGTTTCTTCCTTGACTTATTCTTCAACCCTGAAAATGGAGGTAACATGTTCCTCCTACTGTAAATGTTGTTTGGATTTCAGCAGATTACATGGCATTATATCCTAGAAGGTAGTACTCTTCATAACCACTTCTGTGAGAACCTCATGTCATCCACCATTCCAGGGTTTGAGCAGTAGAAGACAGTGTATGTGTGGCCACTGTGATGAGACTGCTCTAAGACTAATGGATCTTAAACCTGCAGTAGGGATTGTGACACTGCTGTTGTTTCACAGGTTGGGGAATCTGCCCCTCTACCCTTCTTTTGTAAAGAACTGTCAGTATTGTTAGTGCAACCTGAGTTGACGGAATGTGCTTAGTTGACGGAATGTGCTTGCACAGAATGGATTTACTATGCAGTACAAAATTATTATGCCCTCTGTGTCTGTTAACACTGTGAAATGCAAAGTAATGGTCAATAGAAGGGGGAGGGGGTGGCTTAGAAGCAAAGGAAGAGTGTTTTCTCAAAATCAGGGATGGGAGTAGAATATACACTTGTTCACATATTTTCCAAAGTTTAGATGTGATGGCCATGCTGTGTAGATTTTATATGAACAATTTTTGTTTATGGTGAATATTTACTGTAAAAGTAAAAAAGTAAATGTATTCCTGTAACAGGCCGTGGAGGCCCATAGGGTTGTGGGATGTTGAGGTTCCCACATTTTCTAGACAATTGGCTCATAGATGGCGGCAAGGTTGTCAGCCCTATGTGCTGGCCGCCCTGTACCCCCAAGAATATTCCAAGAATATTCCTGGTACTCATTTCTGTTAGAGGCTGAGTCAACTCCAGGACCATAGTGCAGCTGGAAGGATTAGGTCAATTGAAAAATCCAATGACCTCATCGGGACTTGACCGCACGACCTTCCGGCTTGGAGCGTAGTGCCTCAAGCTACTACGCTACCGGGTGCCCCATATTTGATATAACCTAAGGAAACAAAATTTTAGACTCTGTGTAGAATGACATCTACACGGTGTGTCCAGGATCCGTTAGGACTCTTTGTTTTTTTCCCTGCAATGCCATCTATTGGCGAGTTGTGGCATTAAGATTCTTGAAGTTTCAGCTGTGGCTGTATATAATTTCAAAGCGCAAGCATCACTGCATCATGTGTTCTGACCTTGAATATAACAGTACTGTTCTGATGCTCGTCGGAAAATGGCGGTTGAACAGAAAGCCAACATCAAATTTTGTTTGAAGTTAAGCAGGACAGCTGGAGAAGCATACAAAATGATGAAAAGTGTGTACGCTAGTGATTGTTTGGGTCGCTCAAACATTTTTCGATGGTATGCTGTATTTCGTAATGGCAGGGAGGACATTGAAGACACTCCACGTGCATCAAAGCCGAGAACAAGTCGGTCGCAATGAAGAAAATGTGAAAAAAAGTGACCGAAATCCTTGAATCAGACAGATGTGTTTCTGCAAGACTCATCGAGGAGCTTATGGGAATACCAAGAAGTACTGTGCATAAAATTTTGACCGAGGATTTGGGCAAATGGAAGGTCTGTGCGCAGTTTGTACCGCACATGCTGTCAGGCGATGAAAAACATGCCAGAGTGGAACACTGCAAAGACATGTTATGGTCGGCCCAAAGTGATACAAAATTTACAAAATCGATTGTTACTGGTGACGAGACATGGTGTTTTCAATATGAGCCTCTCACAAAGTGGCAGAGTGCAGCGTGGTTAAGCCCAAAGAAGCCGAAACCAAAGAAAGTGTGCATGCAAAACAGTCGAGTAAAGACACTGCTAACCATTATCTTCAATTCCAAAGGAATCATTTACAAGGAATTTCTGCCAGAAGGTCAAACAGTGAATTCTGATTATTATCTTGGAGTCATCAATCTTTTGTGGACGAGAATTCTTCGATATTCAGGTTGAATATTGAGAGCAAGGTGCCTGGTCGCTCCTCCATGACAATGCCCCACCCCACAAATCAAAGATCGTGCGCGATTCTTTGACCAGAAAATGGATCACAGTCCTTGATCATCCTCCGTATTCGCCAGATTTTGCTCCAGCAGATTTCTGGTTGTTCCCAAAAGTTAAGTTGGTGATGAAAGGAGACTGTCACGACACCATCCAGGACATCCAAAGGGAATGTACTGCAGTTTTAAATGCAATTCCACAAAAGGAGTACAGTGACTGTTTTCAAAAACTTTTCAATCGATTCCAGCTACGTATTGATTCTGAAGGAGATTATTTTGGAAGAAGGAGTGAAATTTTGAAAATAATTCACATTTTGTATTTTTAATGAACACAGTCCTAAAAGAACCTGAACACACTGTGTATACTGTGAACAACTTTGCAACAATAGATTTGTGTGTGCAGTGACAGAGAATGATGGCTAATGTGGTATGCAGTATATCAACAACTGTAAATGTATCGTTAATTGGACTAAACCTTTCGAGTCCCCTTTGTATATTTAAGTGTGACAGCAGTGACATTTGAGGTGATGTTTAGAAGAATGAAAATAAGATGTTACCAAATTACAATTCTTCTGTCATGCTACCTTTCCAAGAAATTTAGTACATATATGTATTGCAGGTTGCTGCAGGAAGGGAAGGACGCCGAGTGTCACTGTGGTGGTGTTACTTTCGTAGCTGCTGGAAACTCTTTGCACTTGGAGGACTTTTCAAGCTGATGGGTGACTGTGTTGGTTTTGTGGGCCCCCTTGGGATCTCTGTAGTAATAAGCTATGTGAATATTTTGAGAAATCCAGCCACAGTTCAGCCAGAATATCCCACTATATCAGAGTTCCTGAGCAATGGATATGTAATGGGTGCAATTGTGTTTGTGGCAGCATTGGCTCAAGGGACATTCTCACAGAGTTCAACACATCTTGTGAATGTTGAGGGTATTCGTCTCAAGGTAGCTCTGCAGGTAAGATTGCCGATGTGTGGCTCAGGTTGTACACATAAGGAATTTTGAAAGGCACATACATTTCACAGAACAGTGTGCACCTCTTATGGTTTCCAGTAGCTTTCTGTTCTGCAGGTGTTGCAGCTTCAAGAGGTTGCTGCCTGCTGCATACTCCCAGGTGGGGCAGGCATAAGTCATAATTGACCATATCAGGCCTTTGTAAGGCGTAAGTTTAATATCTGTATTTAAACACTCTCTTTTGAATAACAAATAGGGCCTTAAGTAGGTGCACCAGACATTGGCTATAATCCTATCAATATGGAGTCTCCATATCATCCTCTGATCAAAAGGGACACCAAGATACATTACATTATCTGCAAAGGGATGTACAATCAGTTTAGTTATAGCACATCCTCAGGGACTTTGTCTTCTAGAGAAATAGATTTCCTGAATTTTCCTTTTGTTAATCTTTATGTTCCATTGTTCACAGCATGACTAAACTTGAGTGAGGCTTTGTCCCAACTTGCAGAGAACACAATGTTCATGTTTCTCTGTTGCTTAAATACAGGTATCACCCACGAACAGGGCAAGATGTGTTCCAGGTGCCGCAAGGGCATCATTTTCAAGTTATTTAAAGTAGCTGGCCTGTGCCTACTTCACCTAAATTAATGATAGAGGTTAGAGTAAAGCACGTTGTGAATATAGTTAATTCCAACATTTAGAGTATGATTTGCAGTCTCTGCAAATGATTCAGTTTTTTCTGTATTTGAAATACTTGTATATTTTGTGTTCTATTTCTGTGTGTGTACTTCAGTATCTGGTTCATTTGTTTCACAATTAATATAATTATCTTAAGGTAAAGATGAAGTGGCCGGTCATGGTAGCCGAGCGGTCTAAGGCATGCACTGTCTTTGCTCGCTCAGAAGCCGGGATCATGGGTTCAAATCACACTCAGGGCATGGATGTTTGTGTGCGTTTTTCTATGTTTGTGTACAGGTAGAGCCCTTGTGACGAGCTGATCACCCGCCCAAGGAGTCCTACCATATGTCTAAGATCTAGTAAACCGAAGTGAAACGGAGAGTTTCATGGAGGTCGGCCTAGGTCCAAATGAGGGCTGTAGGGCCAATGAAAAAAAAAAATGAAGTGACTGTGCTTAATTATGCATCTGTGCTATGAAGATAAACGGGGAATTTGAAGTATAGCTTCATTGACAGCTTACCCTGGCTGTTAATATTACTTCATTGCAAGGGCAGTATAATGAAACTTTTAATTTTCACTCTCATTGCTTTTGAGTATTTTAAGTTCCAGTAGTTCCAGTCAAATATCCATAAACACAATATTAAATTTCAGCTGTTTTTATGTTTATTCAAACAAATTTCTCAAATTTGCACTCCATACTTCAGTGAACATTCACCTGTTTCTACATGTACAATATTTTCTGGAAAATTCAGAGAGATGGTGCTGAGACACTGTTCCATTCATGTTCAAGGGTTTTCCCAATAAAATAGGCATACGAGTATCATTACAAGTGAAAGCTTTTCAACTTCACATGATAGCTGTGAGAAAAAGAAACAAATTGTTATGTTTTACTGGTTACAGATGTAATCTATCATGTAGAAAATTCATCTGTATTTTCAATGTTATTATAAAAGTTAAAGGTAAAGTTGTCCCTGTACTTAATGAAGTAAACACTATGCCATGAAGGAGCATACAGGGGAGTGGATGTATAGGCCCAGGTTTTCTTGACCTCAGAACTAGTTGCAGGGGAACTGGGGTAGCGTAGTCAATATAGTGACTGGCTACAGGTTGGATGACTGAGGGGTGGGAGTTCAAGTCCTGGGAGGGGCAAGATTTTTCTTCACATCGTCCAGACTGGTTCTGGGGTTCACCCAACCTCCTACCCAGTCGGTACTGGGGGCTCTTAACGCGGGGATAAAGCTGCTGGGGCGTGAAGCTGACCACTCACTTTCAATTAGTTCCTCGGCAAGAAAATGTGGGTCTGTACATCCCCCCCCCCCGTGCCTTAATGGCAAAGTACTTAATTGTTACTGTATAAATGAAAATCTCAGGCAATATGTAGCCATCTTGAATAGGCAGTAATTCCAAATACTACCATTGGCCAAAAGTTTTCAAAACTATAAAATTATATTAACTCGTAAGAACAGATCATGTTAGTTGGGTGCCTTGTCACCATGGCATGACACGTCCTCAGGTAGCAGATGGAGGAGATAACTTCTGGATATGGAAGGCAGCTGCAAATATATTGAATAAGCAGTTGCAGACACCTGGAAAGGGCTAGTCCTACAGCTTGGGGGTTGGCTGTGGGGCTAACAACTCCTTACCATAAAAAATAAACTTGTTACGAAAGATCACAAGAAGCCTAGGACCTGGATGGATGCCTTGGATAAATGACCTAGGCTAAAGAAAATGGACATGGGACTCGGCACCTGGAATGTCAGAAGTTTGTATAGGGCAGGTTTGCTCAGGGCAGTGGCAGAAGAAATCTCAAAATATAAGTTAGATTTAGCGGGAGTATAGGAGGTTAGATGGGATTGAGGTGGCACCGAACCAGCAAGCGAATATACATTTTTTCTGTGGAAAGGAGAATGAAAATCATGAATTAGGTACAGGTTTTTTTGTACATAAGAGAATCATATCAGCAGTTAAGAGGGTAGAATTTGTTAGTGATAGGATATCATACATAATACTAAGGGGTCACTGGTGTGATATCATTGTTATGAATGTTCACGCCCCAACAGAAGATAAAATTGATGATATGAAAGACAGCTATGAAGAACTAGACAATTTTGTTTGGGGATTTCAGTGCCAAAAGTAGGTAGGGAAGACATTTTCAAACCCAAAAATTGGGAACGACAGTTTGGACGAAATTAGTGATGATAATGGACTTAGAGTAGTAAACTTTGCCACATCCAAAACTCTTATTGTCACAAGTGCGATGTTCTCACATTATAACATTCATAAATTTACTTGGACATCTCCTGATGGGAAGATGCACAAATAAATTGACCATATTTACATAGACAGGAGATGGCATTCAGGTATACTTGAAGCCTGGTCGTTCAGGGCAGCAGATTGTGATACTGACCACTGCCTGGTGGTGGCAAAAGTTAGGGAGAGACTGGCAGTGAGCAAAAGAACAATGCACAGAGTTCATATGGAGAGGTTCAATCTAAAGAAATTAAATGAGGTAGAGGGTAAAGAACAGTGTTGTGTTGAAATCTCAAGTAGGTTCCCAGCTTTGGAAAACTTAGTCAGTGAGGTGGATATTAATAGAGCTTGGGAAACTGTTAGAGAGAATTTCAAATTTCAGCCAAAGAGAGTTTAAGTTAGTATGAATCAAAGAAGCAAAAGCCATGGTTCGATGAAGGATGCTCAAAATTATTAGACCAAAGAAAACAAGCCAAATTGCAGTGGTTACAGGATCCAAGCAAGTTAAATGGGGATAATCTGAACAATATAAGACGTGAAACCAGCAGGCATTTCAGGCACAAAAAGAAGGAATATCTGAAAGACAAAATTGATGAGCTTTCAATGAATTGTAAGAACAGAACATTGTCTAGAGGAATAAAAGATGTAAAGGAGGATTACCAACCTATAAGTAACTTAGCGAAGGATGAGAATGGTGATCTGCTTGCAGATTGCCACAACTTTTTAAATAGGTGGAAGTACTACTCTTAATTACTGAATGAACATAGGGTCAGTGGTGTTAGCCAGAAAAAAACATATACATCTGAGCAGTGAATACATGATCCTAGCCCAACTGAGGTTGAAATTGCTATTGAAAAGTTGAAAAGGTATAAATTTCCAGTTAGTGATCAACTTTTGGCAGAATTGATTCAAGCAGGAGGTGAAGTGTAAGTGACTGGTTCAAATCTTGGATGGGATACCAGCTGTCCTGACTGCAGTTTTCTGTGGTTTTCATTGATCCCTCTTAGGCATATGCCAGAATAGTACCTTAATGAGGCTACAACTGGTTCCTTTCAAAATCTTTCCTATTCGTAATTTAGTTGTCTTCCTATTATTCAACACTATGTAGTCAGGGTACAGACAGTGTCCTAAAATACCCCTTCACCCCTGAATATCTTTTTCAATATATATGAGAAACTCCGTCTTAAGTGCAACAATTTAATTGTAGTTTAATTGTTGCACTTAAGACGGAGTTTGTCTCATATATATTGTGTGAGTGTAACAGGATGCTTAAATATAATATTGTAATCTTTTTAAATTTTTTCAAGATATTTGTGATACATAATGGAAACTAATGTACCATTTTTTTTCTTGGCACTACAGCCCCAGTTGGCCTAGGCCTACCTCCATGAACTTCTCCGTTCACTTCGGTTTTTCTAGATCTTAGACATTCGGTAGGACTCCTTGGGCAGGTGATCAGCTCGTCGCAAGGCCTCTACCTGTACACAAACACAGAAAAACGCACACAAACATTCATGCCCTGAGTTGGACTCGAACCCACGATCTCGGCTTCCGAGCGAGCGAAGACAGTGCATGCCTTAGACCGCTCGGCTACTGTGACCGGCCTGTACAATCTATACCGCTTCTTTTTACTCCACTGTCCCCAGGCCCTGGTGTACGACAAAGCCCTGCGATTGTGTGTATGGAACATTGATGATCACAAGGAAGACTTGGCATCACATCATGAAGATGAAAAACTTGAGAAGATCAATGGATTGCCTGGAAGTAAGAGAGTGATAGGACCTGAATGTCACTCAGTGAAAAGCAAGGCAGGTTTCTCCACAGACATGGGAACCATTAGCAACCTCATGTCTGAGGATGCATACAGTGTCATGTCATTCTTCTGGATTGGTCACTATATCTGGGCTATCCCACTCAAGGTACTGCACTGCATTACTTTGTCACTACAGTGTGATAGTAAAGTTGAATATCATCCACTCTCATCAAATTCTACTACTTTTGTCCACTTTCTTTTCACCACTGTCTCATTTTTATTTTGTTCTTTCTATTGTAATGCTGTTCTTTCAGTTTGCTTTGCTCTTATCAGTGTGTCACATGTTTCTCTTGTTTATTTTTGTGTGTGTTAATCCTTACCGCTCATACAACTGTATGATCAATCTGTATGCGTTACAGTCATTGCCTTCAAAATTGCTATAAATACTAGAGCAGTTTAGTTTATTTAAAGATAAAATACAATGTAAGTAATAAAAAATGATACGTGAAAGCTGAAGTTCTCAAGATGAATAATATGGCAAAATTTTCTCAGGCAGTTACTGCTTGAATGCAGAATGAAACTCTGATATTTAAGATACTGTCTTCTGTATTCATCATCAGGGGCTGATGTGGTGACTGTTAGCTGATATACATTTGTACTTGTGTGTGTCTCTCTCTTCCCATCTACTACCTAAAAGCACAAGAACTTAAATATGCACCACTGTAGTTTTACCTTTTGTTTTGTATTGATGTTAAACTTGGTCTTGCACATTAAGAGAAGAACATGGACCAAGGGTGTTTGAAAACGAGTGCTGGGGAGAATATATGAACTTACAACGAAAGAAATAACAGGAGGCCGGAGAGAATGACAAGTGGTGAGCTTTGTAATTTGCTCGACACACCAGCTGTTATATGGATGATCACATGACAGAAGATGGGTGGTATACATAGCATATGCATGAAAACCTTTTGTAGGAGAACTTGAAAGAGAGAAACCACTTGGAAGATATAGGTGTAGATTGAGAGGATAATTTTAAAATAGATCTTAAAGAAATAGGATGCAAGGAAGTGGGCTGGATTCATCTGGATCAGGATAGGGACCAATAGTTGGCTCTTCTGGATGTGGTAAAGGGCCATCAGGTTGCGTTAAAGGCACGGAATTTCAGGCTAACCGAAGAACTGAAGTTCTCAGTGACTCTGCTAGATACAGTTAGTGTGTGTTGATGTAAGTAGATATTCAGAAAGACAGTACAGCCACACAAGTGGTGGTTCATTCTACAGTAGACTGAATACAGGGTTAGCTAACTTAAATGTAATAGTGAGTCATGTCAGGCAGTTGACCTGATTCAGTGACCTGATATGCTACAAATCTGAGTTTTTGGGCACGTTTCATGGTCAGTGAGAACCATATTTCATTATGTTAGCCCGTTTGTGTCACTTATCAGTCCCTGAATATGGACACTGAGACAACCTCAGAAATCCTGCACTTGCATTCTATAGAAGCAGAAGTGTTCATGTTTCATCTGGGATATGGTTCCTTTCATTTTCAGTATTAAAGTATATAGTCACTATACCTTCAGACATACATACATACATATACATACATATACATTTGCGTTTCAGATTATTCACAAATGTGCACAGGCACAGAATATAAAACATGTCAACAAGCCAACAAGACATTGGAAACTTGTACATTCACAAACAAAATCACTAGCATATATAATCCATACTTGTCAAAAAAACACATAAAATTGTTAAAAGGAAATACAGATTGCAGCAAATACACATACAATAGTTAAAAAGCAATACAAATTGCAACAAGTACACATACAATAGTTAAAAAGCAATACAAATTGCAGCAAGAATATATAAGCACAGCCAAGGACATAGAGTTAAATGAAGTGTACACTGTCAGACGCCTCTTGACAGGTCTTGACAGAAAAGCAAGAATTCCTCAACAGTATAAGAAGGGTTTTGAAGCAATACATCCTTTAGTTTCTCAATAAACTGTTTTTTATCATGTACCAACTCAATTAAAAAATCAGGCAAACTATTAAAAACTTTTACACTCATACAATAGACCCCTTTTTGCCTCTTTGTTAGATGCGATTGAGGAACATGAAGGTTTCTAACTTGTCTTGTTGATTTACCATGAATTGTATGATTAAAAGTATAATGCCCCAGATTGTTTACCATTAGTATCATTAAAGATAAAATATATTGAGAAGCCAATGTCAAAATTTTTAATTTTTTAAAAACTGTTCTACATGATTCTCTGGGTTTCATTCCCAACATTATCCTGATGGCCCTTTTTTGTAAAAGAAAAATCTTCTTAGCCTCCCACGAGTTTCCCCAAAATACTATCCCATATCTCATAATTGAATGAAAGTATGCATGGTAAATCATCTTTAGTGTTTCAATATTGCTATACAATTTCATGTTTCTTATTGCAAAGCATGCCTTGCCCAATCTGGACAGCATCGATTCAATCTGTGACTTCCAATTCANCCCAAAATCGAGCCCTGCGGCACTCCATATTCAACAATCTCCCATCCTGAACAACATTTTTCATTCCCATTAGTATACAATTCCACTCTTTGCCTTCTATTTCCCAAATATGATTTCAACCATCTTAAAGTTTTACCACCAAGTCCATATACAGCCAACTTGCTCAAAAGGATATCATGCACCACACAATCAAATGCCTTTGTCAAATCACAGAATATTCCTAATGAAAGACAGCGTCGTTCCAAAGTTTCTAATATATGATTAGTTAAGGCATAGATTGCAGATTCTGTACTTCTATTTTCTCTAAATCCAAACTGAGCAGATGAAATTAGATTATTTGTATGTAGGTGCTGCTTTATCCTATTATACATCGCTTTTTCAAATATCTTGGAGAAGATTATTAACAGTGATATTGGTCTATAATTTGCCATAACGACCTTCTCACCTGTTTTGTGTAAAGGTCTTACTGACGCAAATTTCATTCTATCGGGAAAAATTCCACGTTCAAGTGATGCATTAAGTATATGTCCAAGTGGTTTACTTATTTGATTAATGCTATATTTTAATATTCTGCTAGAAATACCGTCATAGCCTGTAGAATTTTTCGATTTTAGTGTCTTAAGTATATTCTTTATTTCCACCTCAGTTACGGGTATTAATTTCAGTTCAGGTAAGTTATCATACTTAAGATTATTTAATAATTTAATTGCAAGGAATATCACTGAAATTAAGAAATTCCAGTTTTATCACGTGCTTTTCTTCTTCTCTCCAAAGATTGGGATAATCTGTGGTTTCTGAAACTGTGGGTTGTAACCTCAGTTTTCCCTTCATCTCTATTTTTAAGCTCTCACACCACAAATTCACTGCAGTGAGTCCACGTTGCAGTTTGCAGAGGACATGGCATTTGTGTTCTGTGTCACGTAAATACAGGTAACGTTTGTGAACAGAGAAAGATGGGTTTCAGGTGCCACAGGGGTCATTTATATATAGATTGTAGGATATTGGGGCAAGGACAGAACCTTGTGGCACTCCTGCCAGTATTTTGCTTCTTCGTAGTTTGTGCTTACACTGTAGCCTTGGGGCAGACTCATTAAAGAACACCATTTCTGACAGTTCCTCTCTTGTTGTGTGGGTATCTGTTGCCACAGAAACCAGCTGTCATGTGTTTTTCACTGGCCATTGCATGACAGCAGTTGGCTTCTCTTGTTAAATTATACTGTCATCATTTCATAATACAAGTATATTCTTCTGTATGCAAAATAGCTGTGCTCTTTGGAAGGCATTGCAGTGAATGTGTGTCTGTGTGTGATCCAGATTGGTGTGCTCATGTACTTGCTGTACCAGAAGCTTGGTGTGAGTGCCATAATTGGAGCAGCCTGCTGCATCGTCACTATGACTCCTCTCCAGTTTCTCATTGGCAAGAAAATGTCTACCAACTCAAAAGCAATTACTGTAAGTGTAGTGATCTACATTAATACTGTATCACCTACAGTTTATCACTCTATCCAGTCTTCCATCATAACTGTTGGTATTCTGATCATAACAACAATTTGGAGACAAATTCAGGTGACTCTTGTTATATGCTGGGTTTGCATTCCTGAATATCTCTCTGTATACAAGAAATGCACAGTATTATTATTATTATTATTATTATTATTATTAGAGGGGGTGGGTTTCCCCATGCACTTAGACCAGTTATTGGTCCAATGTGCATCCCCCTTTAATCTCTACTGTCGCCATACCCTACCGGTACTGGTGTGTGCTATCAGCCCCGTTCAGCCAACGAGGTCAGCCCTCGGTACCTGATATTTCCCCCATCTACCAGAGGAATTGGAAACTACTTGGGCAGGAAATGTGTTACCTAATTTTGCTCAGAGGTCTCCTAGAGACATGAGGATCTTTTACATGCCGTAAATCTACGACACGGGAAATGCACAATATGGTAAATGCACTGAGCAAACACCAAGCATGGCGGAGAAGGAGTGGGAAACAAAGAAAGTCAAGTAAACTGAGTGTGTAGCTCACTGGCCATGTACAGCAACTTCTGCCATGGTCACAGAGAGGACATTGATACTCCTCAAGGCACTGAAATAAAATTGTGGATATGCAAAGATGTGAGTAAATAGTGTATGTAGCAAGATTCACCTGTGTTTGTATCTCTCTGTGCCAGTGTCTTAAATTCAAAGAAGAATATCCATGAACATGTTTTAACACTTCCCATGCTGGTTTTTATTTAGTTTTATCATCCAGGAATATGAAATCACAAACATCCTGATACTGCAGAGCTAATTGATGATTGAATACTCACATACTCGTCTGTAGGTAAAGATTGTTATATTGAAGAAATGCAGTGAGCCAGCAGTCAGTCATTCCATTATTTCTGCATGATACAGGATAACACTTGAGGAACTTTTTCTGCAAGTATATTTCCATGGTAGTGAATAATTTGTGTTGTTGAAAAGTTATATCATATTTATCTTTGGTGGTTGACATATGGTGAGATATATAGATTTAACTGAGCTTGATGTCTGTATGTTATATATCTCAGGTACAGTGTGGAAATGGTTACTGCTGGTATCTGAGATGAAAATATAACTGTAACCAATTCTGTGCTACACTTACAGTAAATGAGAATTTCTGTTAGTCTGTTTTCAACAGTAAAGTTTAATTTCTATTGCTGAGATGCTACAGGTAGCTTTAATGATTGATAGGTTTCTTTTAGTGGTCTTATCAAGCAACTGAAACCAAAAACTACAGAATTGCAAGCAAGATTTCAGTTTTATAACATGAAACGTTTAAAAATTCCTGTGGGTCCAGCCTCAACATATTTGATACAATTTGCTGCATGCAACAACTTAATATAGCCATGCAGTATGTGTTTCTATTGATCTAATACCATTAACTTTTATAGGATGTGAGTGATGAACGACTGCGCCAGATGAATGAGGTACTTCAAGGAATCCGTCTTCTCAAACTGTATGGGTGGGAATGCTTGTATGGGGATCAAATCTTGCATACACGCGCCAAAGAGCTCAGACTGTTGGACAAGGATTCCTTCTACTGGGCTATAATGAGTAAGGCAGTTGTGTTAAGAAACAATAACCATACCTGTTGTGTAACATTGAATTAGTTAGGATGATAACTGTATAGTTCTCTGATGGATTGTTAACCATTGTCGATTTATTACAGCACAGGTATTTCACCATTCTCTGCTGACCAGGGCCATAATGTATGAATTGGTATGGGAATATTTTCTTTTCTGTTCATATCTTCAGGTGCTTGGTTGTAATTATACTGAAAGATGCACTCTAATTTAAAATATCTCTGTTGGAGCTCTGGATGGAACCTGGAATCCACTAAAATGAAACTCGTATATTGATTACCTTCCAACAGAATGACAGCCTGTCACATGAAGGTGGGAGCATGTGGAATGTCATATATAATGAATATCTATCAGGCAGCAGACAAGTGGATCTCAAAGAAATTTGATGTGGTAGCTAACTCACAAGGGTCTAGTGGCCAAGAAGGTGAGCACTGCATTGTGCCTTTGGATGCCTTAGAAGGAAGATCTTTTCTTAATCACTGGAGCAATTGTCTGGTTCTCTAGAAGGATTCTGCTCCAAGAAGTTTGTTAGTTTAGACAGCAGCCAGTGGCCAATGCTAAGAGTACAGTCTTCTGGGTTGTAACACCTTGTAGTTCAGAAATAACCAAATATCTTGGAGGAAGCATATCACTTCATCTTCAGGGTATAAGAGTGAGCCAAGCAAGAAACCAGCAAGAGCAGGTTGTAAGCCCAGCTTGCCAAAATACACAGCATTACAAACGTGGAGAGAGTAATCTTTATAGTCACTGCTGTAAGAATGTCAGATCATATATCTCAGAATTTAATATATTATGTAATACAGAATTGTAAATGCAACACTTCATGTATTATTGGTTAAACGCTATTTAATGTATATTTGCATATATACTTCATAACCTCTTTTGAACATATGAGACCATCATTAAGCATATATGATTGTCGAACTTACACTCTGCACTGTATCACTTCACTGTGCTTAAGACATGACACGTAAAAGCATAAAATCTTTTTAGTTTATAAAAACAAGCAGAGTTCTAGTTAAAATAATGTAGTTTAAGACTGGTGTACTATAGAATTATAGCAGAACGAACTTTGGAGATAGATGAAGAACTGTGTGCTTGCTTTATAGACTGGCAGAAGGCATTTGACCGTGTAAATTGGACCAAATTAATCCAGATCCTAAAAGAAACAGGTATCGATTGGCGGGAAAGAAGATTTATTAGTAAATTGTACATGGATCAGAAAGTTGGAGTGTGACTGGACAGAGGGGAGACAAGAAGTGTGAAGATTGGAAGAGGAGTTTGACAAGGATGCTGTTTATCACCAATTTTGTTCAACTTGTACAGTGAATGCCTTACCAAGGAAGCTCTGGATGGGCTTGGAGACTTCAAATTAGGAGAGCAAATTATTCAAACTGTGAAATATGCAGATGACCTTGTGTTAATGGCTAAGGAAGAAACTGTGCTACAGGGTATGATTNGAAACTTGGACACTTAGGGCAGTAGATCAGAAGCACCTGGAAAGCTTTGAAATGTGGTGTTGGAGAAGGATAGAGAAGATCAGTTGGACCGATTATGTGAGAAATGAAGAAGTGTTATTTAGAGTCAGTGAGCTGAGGAATATCCTACACGAAATAAGAAAAAGGAAGGCTAATTGGATTGGTCGTATCTTACACGTTAACTGCCTTCTAAAAGAAGTTATTGAAGGAAAGATAGAGGGGCGGATAGAAGTGACCAGAAGACGAGGAAGAAGACATAAGAAGATGCTGGATGACCTTGGGGACAGAAGAGGATATTCTCATTTGAAGGAGAAAGCTCTAGATTGCATCAAGTGGAGGAACTGTTTTGGAAGAGACTGTGGACCTGTTGTCTTGACAGATTACTGATGAATGAATGAATGAATGATGTTGGACAATGCTACAAAATATTCTCAAGCTATTTCAGTTTCCATTTATATCTAACAAGATTAATAATCACTTTATACAAAGACCTACTTGAAAATTTTCACATAAACTAAAAAGTAAAGCTCTCCCCATACCAGTCCGTGAAGGCCTATAGGGTTATGAGACGTTGAGGGTCCCACATTGTAGACAGCTGGCTCAAAGATGGCGGTAAGGTTGTCAGCCCTACGTGCTGGCCACGCTTTACTCCCCAGGAAAATTATTTAATTAATTCTGGGTACTCATTTCTGTTAGAGGCTGATTAAACCCCAGGGCCTAGTGCGGCTGGAAGGATTAGGTCAACTGAAAAAATCCAATGACCTCATCGGGACTTGAACCCGCGACCTTCCGGCTTATCTCACTAAATATTTATCTGAGAGAAGAAAGTTCCAAATAATGGCATGGCCTTTTTCAGGGCCACAGTATTTTTTCCCATAAATTGTAGGTGTCTGTAACAATATCATTAAGATCCCTTTCTTACAGAATGGAAAGTGCCACAAACAGGAGGGGCTGTACTGTTTGAATAATTTGTTAAAAGGAAATCATCTTATATACCTTTACTTCAGAGTGACTATTGATTATGAAGAAATGTTAAGATTTGTGCCTCCCCTCCATAGATATGTAAATAAAATTACTATTAATTTTACTTTTACATAGTTTGAAACAGATTCTATTTATAGAATTAACTGAAGCTTGTAGAATGAAGTCTGGCATCCTTTCAGCCAGTAGGTCAGTGGGTGTTGGAAGAATATAAAAATATAATATTTACCAGTATCCTCATCTGAACTTCTGTTTTTTCCTCGTATTTAGTAACAGAGTTAAATTTCTTATTTTGTTCTTGTTTATCATGTTGAAAGGCACTTGTTATTAGTACCAACTAACAAATGATTTTTTTCCTTTTAGCATTTTTGACCCATGCTTCTTCAATTCTGGTGACCCTGGTGACATTTGGCCTACATTTTCTGATAGAAGGAAACTCACTCACACCTGAAAATGTCTTCTCTGGCCTTGCACTGTTCAACCAGCTGACTGTGCCACTCTTCATCTTCCCCATAACAGTGCCGATAATCATCAGTGCCTTGGTGAGTGCAAATGCATTCCTGGCTTGCATTACGCTCTGTGTTCCCGGTCCTGTGCACATCACATATATACTTGTCCCCTTCAGTGCCACCTAATTAATTAATCAAGTCATTCTTCTTTCTTTTCATCATCATCCTCATCATCCTCATCATCTACTGATGTTTCTACTTCTGTTCACTCCATGTCATGTCTGTCTATCAGTGTGTCCGGCTGTCTCGCCACCTACATAGTCCATTCTTGGAACCAGTGAACACATTCTGATGAAATGTTGCATTGCAGAGTAAGGTAAAGTTCTCACTGTGCTTAACTAATTAAGCACTATGCCATTAAGGTGTATGTGGGAGTGCATGTATAGATCCGTGTTTTCTTGCTCTTGGTGCTAGTTGTAAAATGTCAGGGAAATGAAACTATGGCTGATGCCATACTCTGGTTTTCTGGTTAAGATACCATGCAGTTGGGTGGGTGAGTGGTGGTTGGTGATGGGTAATGGTGGTTGTGGTCAGAGATGGTTGGTTGAGGTAATGGTTGTTCTGGTGGGTGGTGATAGAAGTTCTGATTTAGAATTGCAAGCAGTGAATGTTTCTGACAATCACAGAATCTGATCATGTGACCATCTGCACAGTCTGGTATGCTGATCCTTGGCTAAATTGAATGTAGAGTCTTAATTCACCTAAATATAATATTAACAAGACATGATTTGAAGTACTGGGAAACTATACAGTGGGAATGTGGTCTTTGTGACCTTCTTGCATTGAAGCTGTTAATATATGAAAATTAATAAGTAATGTCTTATTAATAGAGGTCATTATTACTAATGTGTTATTCTAAATTAACTCAGAGGTACCATCTAGTGCAGCCAGCCTTTTAATTTGCAAATTTTCATATTGCCCATAAGATTTCTGCCATTTATGGCTATCTTCATAGGTTCTGAGACAGTTATAAGAGGAAATGTACATCAGTTTTGTATACATTTTTTAAAGTTGCTCACAGATCTATGCTTAAAATAATATTGACATTTAAAATCAGAGTAGTACAGAATGATGGTGAAGCGTAAAACCAGAATCATTCATATCTTTTACTTGTAACTGTTTTGTAGCATCTAGAAATACAACATAGGATTAATAATTTACATAGAGCTGAATTTTGTTAATATTGTAAGGTATTTGATCAATGCATTGCCAGGCAACAACTCTGTAAACACAGTCCATTGCTGGGTTATGCAACAATGGAGGAGGCTGTTTATTCTACACCCATGGTGATGTCATAACATGAGATAGTGATCACATGGCATGTGTTTACTGTTGGTCGATGGCGGTCCCTCAGCTATATAAATGAGCAGAATTCCTAAGCTGGCAGAGAGAAAGTATAAGAGGCTCAAACTTGGTGGCGGTCAGGCATACGACCGTTCAAGTGACTAGACTGCCGTGGTAGCGACTACTACTAGAAATAGGGCATACTCTGCTGTACTGAGCCTGGACTGACAGAAGCCTTGTATATATTGTACATAGTAGACATTAAGGGTAAATCTATAAATAAGTGTACATACTGACAATGGACTTAATACTATCGACTGTGACTGACAAATGACAAATCCGACCTCTTGTTAGAGAAGGTGCTCCACATGGACAGGACAGTAAATTTTTTTTAATTCACCTAGTGGGGGGTGGAGTCCAACTGGGTCCACTCGGCATGGCGGCCATTGATTGGTCTATTGTAGCTTGCCCTGTGTGATAATAATGATGGAGATTTAGGTGGAATGAAGATTGGCAGGGGAACTGAAGTACTCGGAGAAAACCCTCCCCAGCGCCACTTTGTCCACCACAAATCCCACTTGACCAGACCCGGGATCGAACCTGGACAGGACAGTAACTTTCATTTAAGAAGAAACATCTGGTCATGAGCCCCAGCCAGGGCTCGACACCAAGACCGGCAGACTGACTGACCGTCAGTCGCAATGTGACTTTGACTTTGAAGCTGGCAAAGAGAGATCCTAGTGGCGGAAGCATGCAACTGGTGTGAATTCGAACCAGGAGTACAGAAGAGTACAGGAGATTGGCATGTGAGGATTTAAAATGTGGTTAGAAGACTTTATTCATATGTAATATTTGGAGTGATTTGAAGCACTAGTTCATATGTTTTAATTGCACTATCAGGAGAGGGCTAGTGTGTGTATAACAGTTACTTATAAAGTATAAATCAGCGATAGTGCTGTATTTAAATGTGATTAAGAGAGATTGTGACCGAAGTGCCAACAAATCCAATCATCCAAACTAGAACCCTTCATTTTCATTGCATGTAACACCCTACACATGACAATATAATAAATTAATTTATTTATCATTATTGAATGTTATATTAGTCATTTTTGTGTTTGTTGATCATTAGATGGGTGTATGGTAATATGCATGCATGTTATAAGAAAGAATTTTATTTATAAATGTCATTATTGTTTTAAGCATAATCTTAAGTAAACAACTTTCGAAAATTTATAAAAACTAAAGTAGAATTTGCTCCTGTAATTGTCTAGATGCCCTTGAAGATGTCTATAAAGGCCAAAACATATTATGCATTGTGACCATTCATTGATTTCAAGACTGGTTACTCTAGATGATACCTTTGAATGTACTAACTTATTTCCTTCCAGAAACTGGCAGAAGGGAAGTTAATTATGATATTGTGAACTGAAACAAAGTGCAGATTATTGTTTTCTGGTATTAAATGCTGTGCAGTCTTGGGTGTATTTAAAATTTCAGATAAATATCTGCCAGACTGCACAGTGTTGCATCTCAGAAGGCAGAAATACTCATAATCATATCTGAAATTTAATGAAGTGTTTCATTTGTAGGGTAAATGTGAAAGATTTCATGTGCATGAGTATGAATTGTAGATTCCCTAATGGGGTTTTCTTTAAACACTGAAATAATATGTCCAAGGAAGACACTGGAACAGAAAGAGTCAATGATTGGGTCTGATAGATGTCAGCATATGTTGGTAGTGATGGCTGTCAAGCATAATTGTGGTCAGATGTTACTTATCTTGTCACAGGTGAGCACTCGGCGTCTGGAGAAATTTATGGAACTGCCTGAAACCTGTAGTGTAATTCCAGTATACTCTGATTCAGATCAGCAGCCAGAAGCAGAAACAGCTATTCAGGAGGTATGGTTGTGTCAGATGGTTATTCTGAAGTGTTTAACCACTTTAAATTCTTATGTATTACTTACAGTCAACAAGCAACAGTATTAGAAATTCTATGAAACGCTAATAGAACTAAGATTCTGAGTGGAAGGATACTGATGTTGTCACTCCCAGCATTGAGTTTTTGAGATGTAATGGCATGTAGTCCAACCACTGTTTTAGAGGAACCTATCATCTCCATCTTCAGGGTTAAAGAGTAAACACTGCTTGCTGCCTCTTTCACTGTTCATGCTGGTTTCTTGCTTGGCTTACTCTTGGCCTTAGAGTTAAAGGCGATGTGTTCCTCTGAAACATCAGTTTACTTTCACCAGACTACATGGCATTATATTTCTGAAAGATAGAACTTTCATAGTCACTGCTGTGACAATCTCAGATCCTACATATTACAATGTTCATTGGAGCTCAGAATGTAGTAAATAACCAAGAAATCTTATAATTTGATTTAATGAATTTAACAACCAATCCAGCTTCTCTCTTGCATAAGAGTAGAAGAAGTGTAAATCTGCTATTCAAAAAATAAAACAGTAATGGAGATCAAAGTAAGAACAAGCTTCTAGTTTATCTGAAAGTCTTAACATTCATTGATTCCTGATATGTTCTGAACACAGTGGCATCTTTTTAACATTTTAAATTTTCAATTCCTCTCTAAAACTTAAGCAGTTGTACACTGCCCTTTTGTAGCAATCAAGTACTAGAAGCTTATATTCTAGTAGAAGAACCATGGTATTGTCACTTGATTGAGTGAACACAGATGGGGTTTCGATTGGTAATTGGATATATTGAACACTTACAGAACATAACTGAAAGTAACACTGACAGTCTCACTGAGTTACTCCAAAAATCACTGTAACTACAGCATGCATAAAATCTTTTCAGTCTTCCCTACCCATTGCCCAACATCGGCTTGCGACAGCAGACTTTCTCCTTTCTCTGGGTTCCAAACTGTCTCCAGTCTTAGTCACAGGAACTCTTGACTTCTTGACTGATTGACTGACTGACTCTCACTAAGGGTCCTGCTTATAACACCTTGGCACAGACCACAGAGAAAATACAATTCCTCTGTTGCTGTTTCCAATTGTTGCCTTGCAAACATATTTGTTTGTAAAGTCATTACGCAGTAATGGCTGTTGTATAGCTGTTTCTTTCATGGTCAGTGCCTAGCAATGGGCCTGCCTGCTACAGTATTAACAAGTCATTATCCAATTGTCTTGTAGGACGTGACATTGTGAGTCTGGTAGAAGTTTACTGATGTTTCAATCAGAGTGAATGCTTGCTGAGTTACTCTTTGAAATTGAAGGTGGAGGCAGTACATTCTTCTGAGACATTTGTAACCTTCTACCAGACTACATGTTGATAACTTCCCAGAAGATAGTATTCTTTGAGGAAGGAGTTTTCTTCTTTTCCTTATAGAAAATGTTGCTTTTACAGAGCCAAAAGATGTGGTCTCTAGATATGATTTGAGATGTGAATTACAGTATAGGTTTTGTCCTCTGGGTAATCAGAATTTCATCTTCTGTTAAGGTTTTGGATATGACCACATCTAAAGCAGATTTTTCCCACTCCTGAAAAATTGAAAACTTTATATGAGGTAGAGTCAGTAAATTGGTCACAAATGGAAGTAAAACAGCTGTAATGGATGTAATATGTTTTCTGTGTGTATTTCTAGGTAGAAGCACAGTTCAATTTCATGACAGTCTAGGTAGCAGATGCACATGTGAATGTTCAGAAGCTGGTTTCAGTAGTAAAAATGTCAGCCTTGCTTGAGGAGTGAATGGAATGGGTCTATCCTTGCAACGTCTCTTACTATATGCAGATGAAGGAGAAGATATGCTTAACAGGACTGCTACTGGGGACAAATCATGGGTGCATTACTACCAACCTGAATCAAAGCTTGCTTCAGTGTAATGGAAAAACCCCAAGCTCACCTTCACCCAAAAAGTTTAAGTTTACACCATCAGCTGTGATGGACATGCTTATGGTGTTTTGGGATTTTCAGCCCGTTATCAGAGGTGTTGTGAAAATGCTAATTCAGCATCATACTGTGAAGTTCCATTGAAGCTTTGGGATGAGATTTGTAGAAAACATCCAGACAAACTGGCACAAGGGGTACTGCTTCATCATGACAATGCCAGACTGCATGCAGCCCAAGGTACCCAGGAGAGAATTCAAGAACTACAGTGGGACCTATTTGAACATATGCCTTACAGCCCGGATTTGCCCCCTTGTAACTGCGATCTATTTGGTCTGCTAAAAACTATCTTAGTGTAGATATTTCACTGATGATGAAGAGGTTGAAATGGACATGCGGAAGTGGCTGAGACAACAGTCAAAAGATTTCTATGCTGCAGGTTTTGACACACTGGTAAAGCAATGGGACAAGTGTATCAATGTTGGTGGAGGTTATGTCGAGAAGTAAATATTTTTCCAGTTTCGAATATCGCACGTTTTAAGTTTTATATCCATTTGTGACCTATTTGGTGACTATCCCTCATGTATGTGACATGGACCAAACCTCTCCAGATCCTAAATTGAGCTGTAAATCCCCATTTACTGTATATTTTTTCATCCTTGACTTTGTAACAAATGAAATCTGCTCCATTTTTTTATTTCCTTCAGACATGTCCATTATTATCTTTATCCTTGCCGGGCAGATAGAGGCGAGGAGGAATAGAGGCAGTTATTTTGACAGTGTCATTCATTTTTGTAGGAAATTGTTGTGAAGGAGACTTTGCCACTGACTGGGGACAGTGAGAATGCTGGCAAGGTTCGGACTGAGCGAGCTGACAGTGTATTTGGACTTGGAGATATCTTGGAACAAGAACCAGAAAATGAAGTGTCTCTTGATGATGCTGAAGGGGAAGATACACATGTTCAGAATATACAGACCTCTGAGGCTGAAGTGGATGTAGCAGTTGCCGTGGAAGGGGGCAAATTCTCCTGGAGTGCAGACTCTGGGAAACCTACACTCAGCATTTCGAACGTTGTATTTCCGTCAGGTACGCAGAGACTGTAGATTATGAATACTGCACCCAAGGTAACCAGAACTACATTTGAACTTGTCAGAGAATATCCATGCAGTGGGAATAAGAGCTGGTAGGATGGGATATTCTGTTCCTCGGCTTTAACACTTTGCGGACAGGTCGCATGATTTCATGATTTTAGGACACGTTAGGTTGTAACACACTATACCTTGCTCTGGCGCCACGCAACTGCAATGAATACTGCGAAAGAAATCTTCAGAATATATGCTAGGTATTCAGTAACATGACCTGGCTTGCTAGGGTCCCTACTCCAAAAGAAAATAAACTTCGCCCCTTCCAGCTGTTTATGTACCAGGCAGGAAGTTAGTAAATGGCAATATGTTTCAAGGACAAAAGTGGTTGAAGGCAAGTGATCCCTCAGACTTGTTTATGGAGCTATCTGACGTGCCTTGTGGAGGAGTAGTGATTAGTGACTCAGACAGTGGAAGTGACAGGGGTCAACAAAGAATTGTGGCCACAGATAATAAAAGTGAAATTTACCTTGTGGCTTATAAATTGTGCCATTTTCAATTCATTTTTGGTTTATCTAAACCCTGATTCGAAATTGAAATACAGAGCATTTCTGATGAATGTGGCAAAGGCTTGGGCTACAGACCAGATGGTGGCCAGAGAACCAGACTCAGACAGACTTAGTGCGACCTAGCTCATCAACTCCCACCCCATGCAGGCCTCATGTGGACACCCTTGGGTGACTCTCATGGTGATATGTGGATACATGCCCTCGTGAAAATTGTGAAGAGTGAACATTCCAAGGGGAAACATCCTTCTAGGCAATGCCATGTTTGTGCAGTTCACAAAAAAAAGGACTATGACTGTCTACATTTGCAAGTATGTAATGCCACTTCACAAAGGGGAATGTTTCCAGAAATATCATACACTCGAGCACTTCTAGGAGCATTGGTAAGTGTTCTCCAAAAATTTTAGTTCATAAAATTAATTAGGAGATTTTATATTAATTTTTAAAGTGAACAGTGCACAAGTTAGGGTAGTAGGTATAAAAATGCCGGTTCCCAGGGTGATTTAAATATTTAAATCGCCAGTCCGCAAAGTGTTAACATCCTAGCCTCCTTGCCGGCATGCTTTGTCTGATGATGTAAAGTAAGGGGGGTAAACCTATCCCTGTAACAGGCCGCAGAGGCCCATAGGGTTGTGAGACATCGAGGCTCCCACATTTTTAGACAATCTGCTCACAGATGGCAGTGAGGTTGTCAGCCTCAGTGCTCCACCTCCCTTTACTACTAGGACGATTCCTGGTACGCATTCCCATCAGGCCGAGTTGACAACAGAGACATAGTGTGGCTGGAAGGATTAGGTAAATTGAAAAATCCAATGACCTCATCGGGAATCGATTCCACAACCTTCTGGCTTGTAGCATAGTGCTTCAACCAACTAGGCTATCGCATGCCCCTTGCCTGAGATGTAGACTGAGTAATCCAGCTGCTTCGGTGGAAGAGTTGGGGGAGACTAAGGGGAATGCAGGAAGGGAGGGTAGACAGAGTATGGAACAGTTCATGAGAATTCTTTGCCTGGCTCCACTATAGACAAATCACAGCAGTTGCTGTGTTGAGATTCTTTTTCTCTTTAATGGTTTGTGGTATGTGATGCCAAGCAGTGTAGTAAAAAGTTAAAAATATTTTGGAGGAGCTTGCTACTTCATTCTTGAGTTTAGAGAATTTCTTTTGTCCTGAAGATGGAGCCAGTAGACTCTTCTGAAACACTGTTAACATTACATTAGTCTATACAGTGTCACATTTTAGAAGACATTAATCTTAATATTTGCCACATTGGGAACCTTAACACTGAATCTCCATGTCTTATCATCTTCATTGCCTGGGAGGGGAAGGGACTTATCTTCACCATAACATTCAGACTAGCTCAGACTCATGCACAGAAGGTACTAGAAAGTTGTAAGGTAGGCTGCAGCATGAGGTTGCCTATTCATTCCCATATAGTATAGAGCTTTTCCACAGTGCCCCTTGCAAATATGCTAAGGCACAGTGGCAACTACCTTTATTTTTACTGTTATGGTACTATACTTTGTGCATTCACTGAATAAACAGAGGACTGGGTTGTGTATTTAACCATCAGATTTATTTCTGTTTACTCCTATCTTGCAGTCTACTGTTGGTCCCACAAACACAAGTAACAGCGAAATACATAGGAACTGCCACATAATGGAAGCTGCATTATACACCTTCAGATGTCATATACAATGGTCACATTTTGATGTTCCTTTGTTTAGCTTGTTCCCTTTGTTCCATTGTCTCTGGAAAATCAATAAATTCAGTCACTTTGTCCTGTTTAAGGTACACTCAACTCTCGATTATCCGGGGGCAGATAAACCAGTTTGCGGCTTAACCAGGGCTACCGGGGCTTTCTTGAGGCTTATATGTTGTTTAATATTCATTCACTTTTGTTTCACATGGTGAGTTGTAACACTATTTTCGCACTAGTGTGAACCGAGCTCTGCATTTTTTGTCCAGTTATGCTAACACAATGTTCTAGGATAGGAGTGAAAGAATGCAAGGATTTGTGGAAAGTTTCAGGGACAGATACACCGCCCCAGTTAGTCTGTTTATATTGATCTTCAAGTGCATTAGCTAAATGTCAGGGTGTAAAAGGAAGCGTGTTGTGTTAAATATTCAACAGAAACTTGTGTGAGCCGGACTTCAAAATGTTAAGCAGTGACGAAATCGTAAGTTCAGTGGGGGTGCAGCCAGAAGAGCGGGAAGAAAGTGAGAATGAGGAAGAGGTGGACAGTGCTGCTAGTAACAAAATATCACATGGTGCTGCTCTTAATCATTTGGAATCCTTACTAGACTATCTTGAGAGTGAAGAGAACAGTTTATTAAGTGACAAGCTAATATTACGTAGGCTTCGTAAAAAGTGTTGGATGTTGTTGAACACTGTGATTGAAATAACTAATTCATACTTCAGTGTAATGTAAAAAAGGCATTAAATAGGCCATGAGATGACATAGAAATGAGGTTGAATAAATTTAAATACAGGTAAGCATATAGTATTATGAAGGTACAGTATTACAGTACTACTTTTAATAAAATTTGTCTTAACAGGGTTTTCAATTAATCATGATTTCCATCCCCACCATTATCCCGCATAATTGAGAGTTGAGTGTACTGTGTTAGCATGAGGCGTGGTTTCTCAACCTGTGGAACATATCCCTGCAGGGGGTCATGACCAACTCTGAGGGGGATAATTCAGTCTACAAAAATTGTTTAAAATATAGTTGTATCTGCATGTAAGTCAGTACGGTTAAATGCAGGTGGTTTTGAAAATATACCTGCAGCTTCTTTAACATTTGCCAGATCATACGACATTCTGTTAGTTTACTGTAATGGTAGAGAGGTTGTGAAGCTATTCTGGCTCTTGTTGTCACTCTACAGTTTGGTAGATACCTGCAGCAATTTTCAGAACTGCACTTTTTGCTGACCAGCAGAGATGGGGTATCACATGAATTTACATACTATTTTAGGAGGTCATGGTATCACAATGTCTGAGAATCCTTGGTGTAGGGGCAAAAATTTTGGCATATTCAGATACAAAAATGAAGATCTATGTGTTCACATATACTAGATATTCTGGCCAATATTTAAGAGCAAAGCAGGATTGGAAACATGTTCTGCAATGAAAAAGAAAAAACCCATTCTGAATACATTATTTGCTATTTTATTGTCCATTTATTTAAGCTTCAAATCCATTCTTGCAAATACAAGGGTTGGATAAAAGGTAGTGGCAACACTGCTGTAACATGAAAGATGTGCATCAGATGTCCGAGGTGCAACNTGTAGCATTTCATTTAGTTGCATTGTGCACCATCTTGAAGTGCAGGAGCCCAGTTCAAGCACCCTAACAACATGTTTACGAAACAAGAACAACGCTCCTGGATAAAAATTGAAGTTGCACGAGGTTGTAGTGCACAAAACTGTTATCAGGGAGTGCGAGAAGCATGTGGTGATGCTGCTTTGCCATATCACACAGTGGCACGATGGGTGAAATTGTTCCACGAAGGGAGGGATGCCATTCAGGACGACCCAGTGCGACAGCCACACAGTTCAAATTCTTGCTTCTTTGCTGGATGTCGATAGTCAGTGGGCTGCGCAGGAGATAGCTGCTGAGGTAGGCATATGTCACCAAACCATGCTCCACATTCTGCACGATATTTTTGGATACCACAAAATTGCAGCAGCGTGTTGGGTACCCCATACAATGTCTGAGGTGCAACAATGGCAACGTTATGCAATTGTACAGGACTTGTTGGACCGGTATCAGAGGGAAGGATGATGACTTCCTTGGAAGGATCGTCACTCTGGACGAAACTTGGACTCGCTCATACGAACCACACTTGAAGCGACAATCAAATGAATGGAAGCATTCTGGCTCTCCTCGTCCAAAGAAAGCGCCCTGCACAGAGTACTGTGAAGGCGATGTTCATTGTGGCATATAATATTGATGGAGTGATACTGCACCACACTGTACCTCAATGACAGACAGTAAACGCTGCCTACTACTGCAATTTCCTGTATAATCATCTTCGTCCAGCACTCTGGAGATAACGACGATACTTGTTGGCAATGAACCCCATCATCCTTCATGACAATACAAAGGCTCATACTGCTGATGCTGTTAGGGATCTCCTTCACTGTTGGCGATGGGAGATAACTGCAACATCTACCATACTCACCCGATATGAGTCCGTGCAATTATGATCTCTTTGCCANTGGAGATAGCGACGATACTTGTTGGCAATGAACCCCATCATCCTTCATGACAGTGCAAGGGCTCATACTGCTGATGCTGTTAGGGATCTCCTTCACTGCTGGCGATGGGAGATACTGCAACATCCACCATACTCACCCGATATGAGTCTGTGTGATTATGATCTCTTTGCCAAAATGAAAGAACCACTGCAAGGGACACGTTACAACACAAGAGAGGAGATTATTCGTTCTGTAGGGCGGTCACTGCTGGACATCAACAGAAGTGGATGCACTGATGGTGTACGACGCCTTCCACAAATTTGGCAGAAGGTGGTACACATGGGGGGCGATTATTTTGAAGGAATGTAAGTGTGTTTACCTCAGGTAATAAAGTCATTTCAGAACTATAGAGGTGTTGCCACTACTTTTTATCCGACCTATATATAAACTTATTGTTGCAATGCTAATTGAACTGCATGTGGCCAGAAATTATATTTCCCCGTGCTTCATTAAACATTCACTTTTGTAAAATATGTCAAATAAAAGCTTAATTAGATATATGCTTTAAGTCACACATTAATATTTGACATTTATGCAGATAGAATTGTAGGCTGAAAACATAAATGGAAGACTGCTTTGGAGGTGTGGGTGTAAATAGGGGGGTAATTTTAAAATGTATTTTAAGACACCGTTTATGAAAATGTGGATGTAAGTCACCTGGCTCAGAACAGGGTCTGATTGTGTTGTGAACTTTCTAATGAATCATTTTGGGTTTGATAAAAGGCATGAAATTTCTTGATTGGCCAGTTGTCTAATAGCTTCTGAAGGAGGGCTTTGCTTACATGGAACTTGACTGAGTGAGTGAGTGAGCGAGTTGGTGGGTGAGTGGGTGAGTGAGTGAGTGCATGGGTGGGTGGGTGAGTGGAGTAGGAGTGAAGGAGTGAGCGAGTAAGTCAGTTAGGGAGTTATTAATTTTTTATGCAGTGAGGTACATTTTAGATCAGTTTGATAAATTAAACCTGGGTTTTGCAGAAAATAGGAATTATATTTTTTTGCAATAAACACAGATTTATGCTTTATGCAGACATCCTTTCAGACAGGCTTTACTCTAGAGGTTTATAATTTATACTCTGTATAAATGTACTGCATCTTAAATTTATTAAGCCATAGATTCTCTTTATTATACAGTTTATAAGACTGAAGTTTTACTGTTGTTTTGAGACAGTCTTCTCTATTGGAACAATGATTTTGTGTATTATTTTAGGGAAGTTGACAATAATTGTAGGACGTGTGGGCAGTGGGAAGACATCTTTTCTCTCTGCTCTGTTGGGGGAAATGTACAGACTTGAAGGAAGGGTCAGATGGGCCAGGTAAGAATGTGAGAAGTGATTATAAAATTTCTTAACTGTAGTTGTTTCTTTGTACATAGTACATACCACAGCTCTACAATCATGTCTGATTGCAAGTACAGTGCAATCTTGATACAATAAAAATTCATAAAATTTGTGAATATTCTTATTATAATTTGTACTCCTAATAACAACATAAGGTTATAATACATAACCTTAAATCCCAATTTCTTATTGCCTATATTAGGCTTACTATACAACACTAAGGTTTAAAATGTATCCAAGTTCAGTAGTATATATTATCTTTGGCATGTTCATAATGAAAAGTTATGAAAAGGTGCATATTTAGTTCACCATGTTTGTGTGTCTGTCCACCTGTTCACATGTAACAACTGACGAATGGTTAGGTACATTTTTGTGAAATTTAATATTGGAGAGTTTCACTAAAATCTGTCCCCACGTATTGTTTTGGTTAAAGCTGGATAACAATACTGGATGATTTACATGAATAAAATATTACATGTCTGCACACATAATTCACATATTTATCACATTAAGAATTGTGTGTAACAGAAGCTGCAGATAAAAGTGAATGTCACATTTTATGCCACTACACTTTTCCTTTAAGTTCTGTAATCCTTGATATAATGAACGAAAATTGATTCTATGCCGTATACAGGCTAGAATTATTACAGCATATGAGTATTTCTTGTATTACGCTTCACTGAAGTGACTGTCATGTGAATATGAAAATAATGAAGAAACTGAATCTTTATAATCGTTATTTTTTAGTAATATCCCTCTTTGTTGTTATGTATGATGGAAGTAGCCTATACTGAATCTGCTGAGTAGAGTGCTGTACAACAGGACACTTCAGAACAGACTTATGAAGAATTTAAATTTATATATTTTAGCATCTTTATTGGAATAGAAAACTAGAATATAAACGGTAATTTATAAATAATTTACTATTGTTCATTTGAAGTAACAGATTTTGTATTACAGTAACCCATAAGTCATGAGTCAGTGAATTACAGTAAAACTGTATTTTATTTACACAGATTGAAAGCTTCTCTTAAATGAGAAATTAATGACACAGTTATGCCATGTACCAGTTTTCTTAATAGGATTAGTCAATTTGAGAAAACTGGTAAAATTTGTCAAGTAGACAAATGAAATTTGTTGACCAGCAGTTAGAGTACACCCCCAGTACTAAATTTGATTAATGTTGGATTTGAAATATGTGAACAAATAGATGGATGGACCAGCACAGCTTTTGTGTGTATATTTGTTGTGTACAACCTGTGCAAAGATTACATACAAGTATTGTAAGTTATTCAGAGGAGGTATTTCTCACTTTATTCCACAGTGGTTCTGTGATTGGATATGCTTCACAGAAGCCCTGGGTTTTGAATACTACCTTAAGGGAAAACATCTTGTTTGGGCAGCCATTTCGACCTCGCCGATATGGACGTGTCATTGCAGCCTGTTCCCTGCAGCCTGATATCGATATTTTGCCAGGCAAAGATCTCATAGAGATTGGGGAGAAAGGTATCAATCTGTCAGGTGGACAGAAGCAGCGAGTATCAGTGGCCCGTGCTCTCTATTCTCAGGCCAATGTTGTTATCCTGGTGAGTTTTTACAGTTATTGTATCTTGAATCTTTTGATAGGATAACTTCACAGCAAAATGCCCACTGTGTTTTAATGCCATACCAGTTATTGTGGTTAGGTGGGTAGCAATCTTATTTGTTTTCATGATGTCCTCAGTTCAAATCTAAGCTCAGAGATTGGCTACCTTGGCTGAAATGTTTCATGTTCTTCATCAGATGCTTTGGAATTCTATCTCAAATTAGACCGCAGCCCATTCCTTCCACATCCTTTCCAAGTCATTGTGTTAATTTAGTTTTTATAATTCAAACTATTGAAGATGTCATTAAATGAATAAAGACAAAAGATATACATGTAACAGGCATAGGAGGCCCATAGGATTGTTAGATGTCAAGGCTCTCACATTTTCTAGACAGTCGGCTCACAGATGGTGGTGAGGTTGTCAGCCTTATGCACCAACTGCCCTTAACCTCCAGGAAGGTTCATGGTACTAATTTCTATTAGAGGCTGAGTCGGCCCCAGAGCCATAGTGCAGTTGGAAAGATTAGGTCAATTGAAAAATCTAATGACCTCATTTGAAATCAAACCTGTGACCTTCCAGGTTGTAGCATAGTGCCTCAACCAGCTATTCTACTGAGTAAATAAATAAATACAGTGTGGTCGCATTTTATGCAAATTTGAAGTTGTGTGATGTAAAAAAATGTTAGTAAAGTCTCGCTATATGCACAAAGTTTGTAATAATGCGAATCCCAAAAAAATTCGTCCAGAATCACATATTTGTTTCAAAACTATGAGAAAAGTTGTCTTAAATTATGAAAAAGTCTTCAGAAACATGTTCTTGCATAAAATGTGACTGCACTATACATAGATGTTGGATCTGAGGTTCTCATGATCGTGACTATAAACTGCTGTCTCCTGGTTTACAACGCTGTGTATCGTAGAGGAAACTTGACATTTCCGAGGAACACATTGCCTTCATTTTCAAGAGTCAAAGAATAAGCCAAGCAGGGAACCACCAGAAGGAGATGGTACAACCATTCAGATGTATAAATGGTTGCAGTGACATCTCCTTCTCACATCTCATGAGCAGATGTCTGTGGCAGTAGTGGTAGTGTAGTCCAAAAATGGTGTATCGTGTTGCAGGATGACCCCCTATCGGCTCTGGATTACCAAGTGGGGCAGAAAGTTTTTGATTCCGGAATCAGACGAATGCTTCTGAGGGAGAAGAGAACTGTAATTCTTGTGACACATCGTCTTCAGCTGCTTGCGCATGCACACCAGGTACACTAAGAGTTCAAGGTTACATGCACATCTTCTGGTCCCTGGAATCCATTTTGTGAGTCATACCACACATAGGACTACGGTGAAGTAACTTTCAGTAATCGACTAAATATTTAAGCTCTTATGGGCAGAAATATTCTACTTCAGAGAGAAACATTTCTGTGTTATAAGTAGAGCTGTTCCAAAAAATATGCAGGGTGCTATAATGAGCTTTAATTTCTGGATATTTTATGCCAGAAGTAACATGTACAAAATTGATATCTTAGAAGCATCCATCTATCCTTCTTGTTCCAACTTGAAGCATAGGGCACCCGTGAAACACTTTGTTTCACTTCAGTTTCTCAATCTTAGAAAATCTGTAGGATCCCTTGGATGGGGGATCAGCAAACGCAAGGCCACTATATACACAGAATAAACGCAGACAAACATCTGTGCCTTGAGTGGGATTCGAGCCCACGATCCCAGTGTTCAAGCAGATGAAGACATTTCATGCCTTAGACCATATGATCACTGTGATCATCCTTAGAAGCATACTGAGTATAAATGCAAGAATGAAATATTGGTTTGATATCCAAATTCACATCTGAAATGTCAATTTACATTTTTCACAACAAATATTTTATTTGGCAAACATAATTATTCAATATTTTCTAAAATATTAAATTAATAAGAGATGCAGCCTTTTCAAAGATTATATAATGTGACATATTACAACCCAACGTTCACCATTGTATGACTGACTTATTTGTATCTTTGCTAAGTCTAAAGGTAACAGGATAAGTGTTTATCCAGTGTACATAATTTAATTATGACTGCCTTAATAATGTGTATACACTATCTATAAAATTTATGGGTCACACCATAGCTCAAGTGGTTGGGTACTAGTTTCTCATTGCAGAGTCTCATGTTCGAATCTGGGTAACTTATGTGAGACTTGTCACGGATATAGTGGTACTGAGTCAAAAATTTCTGTGAGTTTCTTCAGCTGAACATCACCGCCTCCTGAGGTGTGTGGTACCTTGACCAGGCAACATATCACATCTTCACTGTGTATGTTGGAGACTTAATTTCCAATTCAGCAACTGGCTGGTTACAGAATTATGATTTTCTTCTGTAATATTGATATCCATGTCTAAATATTATGGCAAATTGATGACCAGTAAAAGATTTGCATCTGACTAATGGGGTGCAAAGAAGACACTGTTCCTTTCTTCTTTTAGAATGACAATAAGAGAAAACAGGATAGAACTGAATGTTAAAGGTGACAGCTCTTCCTTTACTTGGTTTGTGATTAAAATATCATATTGTCAACTGATGGAGTGTGACTATAGAAGGAGTTTGGATTGGTAATCGGATTTATTGAACACTTACAGCTCATAGCTACAAATAACTATGACAGTCTCACTGAGTTACACACTCCAAAGATTGCTGCAAATACAGCACACATAAAGTCTTCTCATTCTTCATTAGCCGTTGCTTGGTAGAGGCTTCCAACAGGGAACGTTCCCTATCCTCTGGTGGCCTCAGCTACCATCTTCTCACTTCTCAACAACTGCAACAAACCACTTCTACTTAGTGACACTGAGTCCACTTGGTACTGTGGCTACTATTGGCCTATTGTACCAGCCCCAGATGATAGATGATGGTGATTGTGGAGCAATTGATGGAATGAAGATTGACAGGGGAAACCGAAGTATTCAGAGAAAACCTGTTGCAGTGCAACTTTGTCCACCACAGATCCCACATGACCAGACCCATAATCGAATGCAACAAACTACTAGTCCTTGTTATGCTTATAGCCCCAACACAGACCACACAGAAAACATCTCTTCCATTATGGCATATTCTCTAGTCACCAGGGAAACATGTCCACAGAGCTGTTCCATAGCAATGGCTGTTGTGCTGTCACTTATTTAAGCAGCTGTTGCTTTGAAGTTTGGTACTGCTGGAGATCATAAAAGTATATCTGAATCTCTGGTGAAAGTGTTGAAGTTGTTGGCAGATCATTGCCCTGGAAGGCGGGGCTGTGAGGGCCCAAGGATCCCTGGCAGAGATTGAGGCAAGTGACCGAGAGCTTGTTCACATATGGCGAACCACAGTGTCACGGGAGGCTTTGGAAGAAAAGAGGAATGCTCGTGGTGAGGCAGCTCGTGAACGCTGGCAGCTGCTGAGACTTGTGTCTCGCATTGGAATGCAGCTCAAGCAACGCAACATTGTGGATGGAACCTGGCAGACAGATGAAGAGGCTCATGTAGTAAGCAAGAATTTTTTTCTCTAAGTCACATTCCTGGGGCCATGTGGTAGCGTAGTTGGTTGAGGTACTGTGCTACAAGCCGCAAGGTTGCGGGTTCAAGTCCTGATGAGGTCACTGGATTTTTTTTTTTCAATTGTCCTAATCCTTCTGGCCACACTGTGGCCCTGGGGTCGACAGAAATGAGTACCAGGAATATTCTTGGAATATTCTTGTGGGTAAAGGGCGGCCGGTGCATAGGGCTGACAACCTTGCCTCCATCTATGAGTCAATTGTCCAGAAAATGTGGGACCCTCAGCATCTCAACCCTATGGGCCTCCACAGCCTGTTACAGGGATACCTTTACTTTACTTTTTACTCAAGTCATATTGCTGGTTTTAGCATTCAGCAGTAACTTTTGCTATTCTAATTTTAATTTATTTTTGTACTTCTGCAGTAAATTATAATTCATATTGATGAAAAGTCATAAATTATCTTCACTTGTCTTGAATTGTCAAGAGATCAAAGAATAGTTTATTTATGCTTATAAAATATAAAATATATAGAAGTGGCCATAATTTATTAACATATTTGCCACCGTGCTCCAGTACTTGCATTTTACCTGCTGGACCTGTGATTTTTCTATGAAAAGTGGATTTTGAATTTACTACACTTGAAAGGGAGAGGAAGAAGCAGGTAAAATGCAGTCACTGTTTGATTCATATTTCTGCTCTTTGTTGCTTGATAGGCTGCTCTTAGAATTTCTTTGCATTTGAGTGACATCTGTAGGAGAAAATACTTATGTATTCAATGGATGTCACTTAATGGGTTTGGCTCTGTGGCACACTAACCTTCAGCCCATCAGCTGATATGGATTGCAGTTAGGGTGTTGATGAATTTTTCATTCATATCATTGAAAGGGTTGAATATAGTACATAAGTTACCTCTGTGAATATTCTCCACATCATAGAGAGATATGGGGAAGGTAGAGGTAAATCTCTGCATGTTCCAGATATTCTGACACCAGTTGTCTCGTGTTGGGTATGTCACGCAATTGCCTATTGCATGATGTCACAGCCTAGTGGGGAGGGGTGTTTACCGAGTGTTGCATAATGATGGGAGAGTGGGGGTACATGATGTCACTCGTGAAAACATAGAGTTCATGTGACCTCTACTTTCTGTTGCGCCATCCACGTTACAGTATTATCCCTAGAAGGTGTAATTTAATATGTACCATACATTAGTCTGTAAGTTTAATTTCTTTGGTCTGTAAATAATGAAAAAATAGATAAGACTTAAGTTTCTTACAGCGGTGGCTATGAGGAGTTCTGCCTTCTGGGATAAAGAACCATATATTTGTCCACTAGGCCCCTATTTCACACCCATGGTATGGACAAAACAGGTCTTTGCAGTTGAATAGTTTCATTCTATTCAAAAAGAACACAACAAACGAAAAATACAAGAAGAGAAATTACAGATTCAAAGATTTTATATTGGACTGTGTAGAAAAATGACTGAACCAAAGAAACAGGGTGGAGAGGGAGAAGAGTCAAGGAATGAAGTGGATGACAAATCTATTGCGTCAGATTCGAGTGCAGTCGCGCCTCCGCCCTCGACCTTGAAAAGACCACCAGTGAAAGAGCCAGTAAATCGTCTAGAGGGTGGCTTGAAAATTCACAAAATGGTCCATGTTCCTCCCAGTAACAAGAAGAATGGTGCCCTGAGAAAGTGTCGCGTGAGTGCTAAGCACAAGATTAGAAAAGAAACAAGTATCATGTGTGCAGGCTGTGGTGTGGCTCTCTGCAAACTTTCATGTTTCAATGTTTATCACACGAAGAAAAACTAATAAAGAGGTATGGAAAGGCATTTATTGCATAAAATATTGTATTTTAATTAGTTCCTGAAAATTTCGTTTTTAAAAACCAATTTTTGTTGAAGTTGTTTAGGAAAAAGTAACTACATGCATTTTAGCGACATAAGGTTTAAAGGGCCTGCCAGGACAGGGGTGGGATTTAAATACCCTTTGTGCCAGTCAAAGAGTTAACATCCACTTCAGTTTCACAGTTTTCCAAAGCCGCGAACCTATTTGAGATTTCAACATAATACTGCTCTTTACCCTCTACCTCATTTAATTTCTTGAGATTGAACCTCTCCATATGAACTCTGTGTGTTGTTTGTTTGCTCACTGCCAGTCTTTCCCTAACCTTTGCCACCACCAGGTAGTGGTCAGTATCACAATCTGCTGCCCTGAATGATCGGACTTCAAGTATACTTGATTGCCGTCACCTGTCTATCAAAATATGGTGTATTTGATTGTGTATCTTCACATCAGGAGATGTCCATGTAAATTTATGGATGTTACGATGTGAGAACTTTGTACTTTTGACAGTAAGATTTTTTGATGTGGCAAAGTTTATTACTCTAACTCCATTATTGCTACTGATTTCATGCAAACTCTCATTCCCAATTGTTGGTTTGAGAATGTCTTCCCTCTCTACTTTGGCATTGAAATCTCCTAACAATTTTCATAGGGTACTTCTGGAATTTGTCAAATACATGTTCTAGTTCTTCATGGAATCTGTCCTTTATGTCATCAATTTTATCTTATGTTGGTGCTTGAACATTCATAACAGTGATACCACACCAGCTACCTCTTAGTATTATATATGATATCCTATCACTAACGAACTCTACCCTCTTAACTGCTGATACCTAATTTATGATTTTCATTCCCCTTTCCATAGAAAAATGTATATTCTCCTGCTGGTGTGATGCCACCTCTGTCCCATCTGACTCCCTCTATATCTAACTTATATTTTAAGATTTCTTCTGATACTGGCCTGAGCGAACCTGCACTATACAAACTTCGAACATTCCAAGTGAGATCCTCTCTTTTCATAAACCTTTGAATTATCTGGAAACTTCCAATTCCTCTCTTATTATCTCATTTATCAGTCTGTCTCATTTCAGTTTTCCTGCAGTGCAATGTCCAACTTGAATCCTGAACATGAAAATGGAGAGGACTACAGGGAGGCATGTAAACACACTAGAGTACTCTCTTCTGGGATATAACGTCCTGTACACAGAGTTTTATTCCAGAATATAGTACCCTTCATATCCACCAATGTAAGAACCTTAAGTCCTACATGTAAACACTCCGTGTTTTTTTTAGTCCACAAGTGAATTATACCAACCAAGCAGTCACCACTTGTTGGCGAGGTTAGTGCCCACTTTAGCGGATAGAGTGTGTCGCGTGGTCGGTGCAGTGAATCCCCATGGCCGTTAGTTTTGTTTTTCTAGACCAGAGCTGCTATTCTCTTGAAATAGCTCCTCAAGTATTCTCACAAGGCTGAGTGGATCCTGTTCCAGACCAACTACTTCTCAGAAAATCTGGTAGCGCCAGGAATCGAAACTGGACCTCTGGATGTGTAGCCAGGAACTCTGAGCACTAGACCACAGAAACACTACATTATAATTTGTTTTTAGATGTGACCTTGAAGTTGGAAAAGCATATATATATCACCACCTTGGTCATTTAATCCGCATTTGATCATAGTTATTCAAACACGTCAAGATCTCATTATTGCTGCTAATAATGTCTCTGAGACTGAACCATGCAACGGTTCTTCCCTGTGAAGTTCCTTGGAGTCCTCCCCCCCCCCGAAACGCCAGGATGCGAGCCGTTCCTCTTTTTCCACTTATAGTCTTAGCTGACGTCAGGTCAGCTGACCTGGTTCCCCCCCCTCCTGGAAGCAATGCGAGGTTTCCTGGTTAAGCAGAACGAATGCATCGCTCTCTCTCCCCGATACCTCCAGCCAGGTAACTTCGCTGCTCCCAAATTCTGTGTTTAGGTTGACTTGAGCTTGTGAAATTCTGTTTCGGCCCGTGCAGTATCTGAAGGGGGAAGAGTGCCCTCGCGACGTGATGAAGGTTTTATCAAGTCGCGAGGTTAATCTTGTGTTTGTAATTTGGAAACGCCAATAAGTGACTTACTGTTGTATTTGGTTTCCTTTTCATCACGACGCCGTGTGGCGTAAGTAAATGGATTTGTTTGAAGTTTGAGTTGGCTTGAATAGCCGGTCGCCCTTCAGGCGTGTCAGTACGAGTGTATATTTCTTTGTGCCCTTAAGGCTTGTGTACCCTTAAGGCTCGCCAGAGTACAGTCTTTTCCTAGTAAAATTGATCAATGCCATGAGGCGTGCCTATGCTTGCGTCTGTGCGCTTAGCCACAGAGTAATTCTGTATAAACGGTTGATTATGTTTTGACCAGTGCCTGCCCATCAGGCAGAGTACACCTGTATACTTTGTTATCAATATACACATTTGTTTATATGTTGGAAACGCCATTCATATTTGTGTATACTTGGGTTGTGTGTGTGTTCCCTACTAGTTCAGACTAGCAGATCCGTCCAGCTTNACTGGACCTCTGGATGTGTAGCCAGGAACTCTGAGCACTAGACCACAGAAACACTACATTATAATTTGTTTTTAGATGTGACCTTGAAGTTGGAAAAGCATATATATATCACCACCTTGGTCATTTAATCCGCATTTGATCATAGTTATTCAAACACGTCAAGATCTCATTATTGCTGCTAATAATGTCTCTGAGACTGAACCATGCAACGGTTCTTCCCTGTGAAGTTCCTTGGAGTCCTCCCCCCCCCCGAAACGCCAGGATGCGAGCCGTTCCTCTTTTTCCANACAAACTAATTTTAATGGTACTGTACATCAGAATTCTGTTGCATTATTTTTATCTTCATTGGGTGTTTTCAACATCGAAATGCAGTGTTTTTATATTTGCCTTCTATCATACGTACACCTTTCTACAACATATTTTGGCCTCCATAGGCATAGTTACTTTTGCTAAAATTGTTGCACACACAGCCAGAATAACTCAACAAGGAGCAACACCAACACACCTCTTGGGGGGGGTGTGATTGCACACAGTTGGCAGTGCATGCTGCTGGCAGTTGACGAATATTGGCAAAGTAACAATGTGTTGCACATGTGACTAAATTGAACTGACAGTATTAAAGTTTAGCAAGAATGACAATGCCTGAGGGTGGCAGTGTGAGGCCAGAACATGTTGTAGAAGAGTGTACATATGTAGAAGGTAAGAATAAAAACATTGTATTTGGACAGTGAAAACGCTTATCCACTGGAGATTAATTTTAATGGAGCCCAGCTTGCCAGAAATTGAGACTTCTCTGGAAGAAGCAGTTCTAGCTATTTAAAACCTTGAGATCATCATCATCATCATCATCACCACCACCACTGCCACCATTTTCATTTTCCATCTTTCCATTTTTACTATTTTTATTCTGTTTCAGCTTACTATTGTTCCCATCTCTCTACAGGAACTGTATATTTCTGGTACCCTCTGGTCCCAGTTTTCTACATATTTTCAGTCTTTTATAATTAGTAAAGATATGAAGAAAACTGTTAATTGAGACATGTCATAAACTGTTTCTCATGTTACACAGACTCTGATATGATTGAATTTTGTAGGAAACCTGTCATGCTGAAATTGACTCTTTGGTCAATCAGTTGGCAATGGAATAAAATCCATATATTTCATATTTTGTAGAAAAAATGTATGTTTCCAGACTAATGGTGTGGAATCAATTAAAAAGTGGAAATGTTCTAACCAATATTTCGTAAAAAATGAATTTCTCTAAACGTGTAAAGATGCATATTTGGCTGATGTACTTAGTGAATAATCCGTGCTTTATATCAGCATTCCTCTACATGCAGTATTAAAAGTCTTTTATTTGGAAGTAAATTAATAGTTGAAAAGTAAAGAATTTGATGCATATAATTATGTTGGAAAGTTTGATTGCTCCGCAATAATGTTTATTTGAATTTAATTTATTCAGATGCGGCCAGCATTCCTCCCACTCCGTCGGCGCCGAGGCACATTCTCTGGATCCCGTTACTTTACCCATGATTTACTGTTACCAACGGATGAGTGTGAGGAAGAGTTCTTGGAACAGGCTGGGCGAACAAGTGGTGGAAGTGGACGTTCATCACAGCGCCGCCGGAGCAGAGCTGCCACAACTACAGAGGCACCCAGTGTAGCACAACAACAGTCTGCTCTTCTGCGGGCCTCATCTCTTCAGGCAGGTCGCACTACAGTGCATGGTGACACTTACATCAAACGAAACTTGCGCTCATCCACTATAGTACGACAGCGTTCATCTCAAAATATAGAGAACTCACAGACCTCACCAGACATAAATCGCAGGTACTGCCAGACTTTCAATAAAATAAGTATATTTCAGGTCATCCATATCTAGGCAGTTTGCTTGCCTGCACCAAGCCAGCCACTTTAAAACTGTAGATACTATAAAGAAAATTCTAGACAGTCAGCTCACAGATGGCAGTGAGGATGTTAGCCTTATGCACTGGCCTCCCTGTATCCCATGAAGATTTCTCATATTCATTTCTGTTAGAGGCTGAGTCATCCCCGGGCCCATAGTGCAGCTGGAAGAATTAGGTCAAAAATCCAGTGACCTCATCAGGAATCAGACCTGTTGTAGCATAGTGCCTCCACCAACTATGCTACCACATGCCCCCACACGTACTGCAATTTGGGTTCTTTAAACAAACATAACATGCTATCTATATGACAAATTTTGTTCATATGTTCATTACTTGGTCTTCAATATATCTGATAAGTTCAAACACTCATTTCTACAAAGAATCTGTTGTCCTAGTTATAAATGTTCTCTCCCTTCATTCCAGTTTATTGCTAGACTTCAAGCAAGCCCATGATTCAGTTAGGAGGGAAGTATTGTACAATATTCTGATAAAGTTTGGGATACCCATGAAACTAGTTAGGTTGATTAAAATGTTTAAACGAAATGTATAGTAAAGTCTGTATAGGTAAACATTTGTCTGATAAATCTCCTATCCAGAATTGCCTAAAACAAGGAGATGCTTTATCGCCACTCCTTTTCAACTTTGCTGTAGAATATGCCATTAGGAAGGTCCAGGGAAACCAGGTGGGACTGAAATTAAATGGGACACGTCAGCTGTTGGTCTTTGCCGATGATGTGAATCTACTGGGTGATAATGTAGATACCATAAAGAAAAACACACAAACTTTAATTGACACAAGTAAAGAGGTTGGTCTAGAAGTAAACACAGAGAAAATTAAGTATATGTTGCTGTCTCATCACCAAAATGCAAGGCAGAATCATAACATAAAGATAGGAAACAGATGTTTTGAAAATGTAACACAGTTCAGATATTTGGGAATGATGATAACAGATCGAAACCTGATTCAGGAGGAAATTAAGAGGAGATTGAACTCGGGTAATGCTCGCTACCATTCAGTCCAGAAGCTTTTGTCTTCTTGTCTGCTCTGTAAAAACACAAAATTTAAAATATCCAAAACTATAATTTTGCCTGTGGTTCTGTATGGGTGTGAAACTCGGTCTCTAATGTTAAGGGAGGAACAGAGACTGAGGGTGCTTGAGAACAGGGTGTTGAGAATATTTGGACCGAAGAGAGATGAAGTGACAGGTTGGAGAATACTGCACAATGAGGAGCTTCATAACTTGTACTCTTCTCCAAGTATAATTGGAATGATCAAGTCAAGGAGGACGAGGTGGGCAGGGCATGTAGCACAAATGGGGGAGATGAGGAATGCGTATAGGATATTGGTGGGAAAGCAAGAAGGAAAGAGACCACAGGGAAGACCAAGGCGTAGGTGGGTGAACAATATTTGAATGGATCTTAGAGAGATAGGATGGGATGGTATGGATTGGATAGATCTGGCTCAGGATAGGGACCAGTGAAGGGCTCTTGTGAACACGGTAATGAACCTTTGGGTTCCATAAATTTGCTGAGAAATTCTTGAGTAGCTGCAGAATTGGTAGCTCCTCCAGAAGGGCTCAGCTCCATGAGTAAGTAAGTAAGTAAGTAAGTATAGTTTGGTATGAAAAGTTATGAGTATCTTATAGACCATATTTCCCAGGGTGAAGGTGCACCATTACTCTGGATTTGAGTTTCTCACAGTGGTGAATATGAAGTGACCTTCTGGATTGTAACACGATGCACTCTGGCAAAAGTCCAACATTTTGGAGGAATATATCGCCTTCAAATTGAGGTTGGAAGAATGGCCAAACAAGAGACCAACATGAAGGGGAACTCTGCAACATTTTCTCCACGTCAGCCAGTTTAGCCTCAGTCAAAGTGGCCGGTCTCCCGGATCCCTTCCTATCTGAAACTGATCCACATTCCCGAAATCGGTTGATTGTTCTCATTATCATCGAATTGTTAGGAACTGTAGAATCTGGATATTCCCAACAAAACTTGTCTGTGACACGTGCATAAGAACGACTGGCGAAATAATGTTCCACAATGAAAACTTGTTCTTGGGAAAATGACATGTCTGTCACACAATAAACAAAGGTATACTGCAGACTTCGTATGACTGATACATGACAGATGGCATTTTTACTCGTTAGTACTCTTACAGTACCATCTAGTGGTAGGAGGATATAATTATATTAACTGCAATACAATTTATAACAACTTTTAATTTGAAGTGCGCGACTTTTCGATCTCCCTGTACATTACTAACTTTTTAAGTGTGCCCTATAAACCTGCCATGGGCATTCAGGGGAAGCCTGAAAGTGAAGGGGTTCAAGGGTAATATGATACAGCATTCCATTCTACTCTGACTTGGTTTACTTGATATTATATTTTAGAATCCTGTTGCACTTTTCACAAAGTGTCATTTAGTTTTTTACAGTCTCACATGCAACAGTATGTTCTATAAAATATATTAAAAGTTATTCCCTTTTAAAAGTTTGTCACTACATATTTTGCCCAATGTGGTCATCATCAGGTGTAAAAATTACTGGAGGAGGAAATTTCTGTCTTCTGTTGTTGCTTATGTTGTTAATATACAAGTCCCCATGATATGCATGTGTGTTTGAGTTGATGGGTTGTATTCTCTCCTTTCCTGTGTTGTGTTGCATGTGAGACTGTAAAAAACTAAAACAACGCTTGGTTTACTTTTTTATTCCTCTTAGTTTCTAATGCAAGTTCTGAAATCAAACCAGAGTTCCATGCTTTGGCGAGTATTGTTATAAATTGCTTAAATCAAATATGACATTTGGTGGTCATTTATGAAGCAGATCTCTGCGTATATTCCATACCCTCACACCCCTGTTTTGCTGAATAAATAAACTTGGTTCCTTGACGATGTTGAATTACAAAATCCTTCTGTCATACCTTCACCGATTAACAATCCCTTATTGATATAAAAGTGTCCCCCGTTTATGTCCCATTTTCTGATATATCTCTTGCCATTCACACTCCCTTCCTGATATATTCAGGATATTTATAGCAAAAACACACTGAATAAAAAGAATAATAACATATTTAGTAATTTATCATGTTCATCTTCCAGGCACCGAGCATTTACAGGCTTGGATAACCCTAGCCAGCCAGGGAGTTTGCTACGCCATATTTTCTCCATCCACTCACAAAGGTTGGTGCCAGTCAGATATTTCTCTTGTAAAATTGTGGATCAATGATCCCTTGACTTATGGCAGTGAAGGAAATAATTTTGTCACTATTTTAGAGTGACTATAGATAGGGTTTGGATTGATAATTGGATTTATTGAACGCTTACAGATCGTAACTACAAATAACTATGACAGTTGCACTGAGTTACTCCAAAGATCACTGTAACTACAGCACACAAGGTCTTCTTGGCCTTCCCTAGCCATTGATCAATAGCATCTTTCAATGACAGATGTCCCCTTCCTCTGGGTTCCCGAACTGCCCCCAATCTCAGCCACAGCAGCTCTTGACTGATGACTGAGCCAGTCATCAACCACTTTTAACATCGCTCAACCGACTGTCATGAACTGACTGTCATGCTTATAACATCTCCACGTGCACTGCACAGAAAACACCGTTCCTCTATTACTGTTTCAATCATTGCCATGCAAACAAGATTGTTTGTGAAGTCATTACATATTAACGGCTGTTGTAGTATATTTGCTGATCTCATGGTTATTGCCCTAATCCTTCCAGACACACTGTAGCCCTAGTGTTGACTCAGCCTTTGACAGAAATGAGTACCACGAATCTTTCTGGGGGGCTAAAGGGCGGCCAGCACCTAAGGCCATCATACTGCCATCTGTGAGCCAGTTGTCTAGAGAAAATGTGAGAGCCTCAACATCTCACAACCCTATAGGCCTTCACAGTCTCTTATGGGGATAGCTTTACATTTACCATGGTTATTGCCCAACATTGGGTCTACATGACAGTATTGTCATGATTTATACATGTGACTATAGTTGGGGTATGGATTAGTGAATGGATTTATTGCCATTCAGAACTACAAGTAATTACAATACCACTGCTAATCTCCACGATTCACAAATCACCACAGCACATACTAAGCCTTTTTCCAGCCTGTTTTACCTTCATCAGCCTTTCCCTAGCAACAGCTTCTAACAGTGGAGAGTCTTCAGCTTCCTTTGCTCAGGTCCTGTCTTCACAGCGTCTCATGCAGAACTCAGCCCTCAACTAACAACTCTGAACTCCCAGGGTGGCAGCCATATGACACCTACCTCCTAGTCTTCTCTTCACAGGCTGATTTTCAACTGACAGTTAACTGGGTCACCCCAATTATCTTCAAGATAACTCCTCGGCACCAACCACATATAAAACACCCTCATTTCCATTGTTGTAGTTCAGTCGTTCAGCTTCCTTTCTTTGGGTTGCATAATACCATTTCCAGCAGTAACTCTGTTGTTGTAAAAGCATGTTTACTGTGCCATTGCGTAGCAACAGTTGTTGTCTTATTGTTTGTTTCGAGGTCATTGTGTAGCAATGAGTCTCTATGCCACAGTATGTTACAAATGCAAAGGCCCAAATGATGGCTGTCAAATATTTGAATCCTTTGACTAGTACTAGATGTGTGCCTTCTTGCCACAGTCAAAATCTCAAGAATTATCTAGTGAGTGTGATTTGTTGACATATTCCAAATAGTAGTACATTTTTTGTCATTCAAGTAGTGTTTGTAGGCCAGATGTGTCTTTAAGGACACCATGATCTCACGAACAGTGAGTTCTCCATGTGCATCTCTTTCAGGCTTGAAGCAACTCCTACTGTACAAAGAGTCTGAGAAAGAACTCCAGATTTCTAGTTGTAAACAGTTATTCTCTGCTTAGACACAAAATTTTTGTAACAGAAATTAGTAGGTAGTCTCACCAAGTTTTACTGTCATTTAGTGCAATTCGATTTGGGCACCATTGATGGCCCTACAGACGTTGAAAGAAAAATCCAGTTCACCCCACACCTGACAGAGCACATCGTAGCCCTTTTCAGGGGTCCCATAAGTTTTCTTTGCAGGAGATAAACTCCACAACTTTATTGCACTCTTCTGATAATGCAATTTTAAAGGAATAGGATGTGATTTGATTCGACTCTCAGGATAAACTCCAGTGCCAGGCATATGTGAACATGTTAACAGTCTTTGGTGCTCCAAAGGACCAGAGAATCTTTTGTCCAGTTGAGTGAGTAATTACATGTCAGGGAATATCCTACACTTGGGGCTTAAATATTTTATTTTCTGTAATGTTGATGGATGGAGTTAGTGGTTGCAATTAAGAAATGTTGCCCTGCATGTTGAATAGATTCTCATGACATTGGCATTTCATGTATCTGCAGATGAGTTCCAATTATGAGTGTGTTTTATTAACTATTGGAACCTATGGCCTGGCAAACATAACCTGAAAGTACTGGCTATCAGGAAAGTAGCTTAATGTTATTCTAAGTAACAGAAGCATCCTTTCCCAATTCATGGTGTGTCCAGTGTAAAATTATGCTTTTGGTCAAGGTCAGGCAACATTGCAACATCTGCAGTGTCAGATCATGAGCAGCTGAAACGACTTCCCTCTACTTCATCTGCTGTGAGTGATGACATAGACGATGATGAGCCATGTAAGTACTCGCTGCATATTTTGCGTCACAGCTCAGAGTTAATTTAGGTATGATTTAAAGTAACACAATTATTATGTTTCTGGTCATTATCCATCATCCTGTCTTTATTTAAAATTCACGACGTTTGAGAGACTGGATTATGTCACTGTCTTCAGGTGGAACCTACTCAGTTGGGCCCAGTTGATAGAGCTGTTCCCTATCCCAGGTCACCAATGGCAACACCTGATAGAATATATAAACCAAGCACAGCATAAACCATCTGTGAGAGTTAAGACAATCATTAAAAACGTTCATAACTTCACATATATGAGGTCTAACACCTATGTCTATGCACTATTTCATGACTATTATCAAAATCAGAATACTGTCAGAATAAAAGTCATCACTAAAGAGATGTGATGACTGCTATTCTGATAGTAATCTGTTCACTAAACAGATGTTATGTGATTGTTCAAAATTGTTTTTTGCTCTGGTAGATACGTATGATATGCACAGAAACTCACATTGGTCGCCATGTAAAAGTATATCTTTTTGATCTAATTTTCACTAAAATTGGAATGTAAATAGATGTTGTTAAAACTGTCTAATGTCACATTTCATTAATGTCTACTCAACATTTCTTGAGTTGTTCCATTTATTCAAATACATGGATGCAGTGAATGTAATAGGTGCTTCATAAGGTTGCAGAAACAACTAAAACTGTGAGATGATGGAGGAACAATTTGCAAATATAAGAAATTACTCCTACCCTTCTCACTATCCTTTCCTTCTGTCCAACTTTTAACTACAGTGGAACCTCGCTTAACGAGCACCTCTCATAACAAGTAATTTGCATAACAAGCAAAACAAATTGTAAAAAGTGACTCGCTTAATGAGCGACGTTTCGCATAACGAGTGACGAGGGGGGAAGTCCCAGATTGTGCGCTTGCTACATCAGTCTGTGTTTAGCACTCGTTCTGCTAGCATCTTAGTGTCGCTTGTGATCACACATTTTTCCAAACTTGTGTTCAGACATATTATTTGTGATTTTTTTTTGCACAAAGTTTAATAACCCTTGTAAAAATGTCCCCGAAGAAAAAGCCGCAAAAAGACAGCCATAAGAGAATAAAAATAACTGCAGAAATGAAACGTAAAATCATTGAAAAGCGAGAACGAGGTGTGAGCATGGCTGATCTAGCATGCACATACAATCAGTCTACATCTACGATTTGCACGATTTGGAGTTGCATTGTGTTTCACACCAAGAAGTGTGGAGGAGAGTTTGTCAGAGGAAGAGGAGGAGGAGGTAACAGCAAAGCAACAATCTTCTGGCGCAATAAGAGAAATGCTGAAAGCATGGGAAACTGTTGCATCGTACATTGAGAAGCATCACTCTAATAAGGCAGTGGCTATGCGTGCTACAGATTTATTTAATGATAATGCTGTGTCGCATTTTTACCAAATTTTGAAGTGTCGGCAAAAACAGATGTCTCTATACAGCTTTCTAGTAAAAAGAATTAGATATGTATCATAAATAGTAATGTTATATTTTAGCGTCCTGTTGCACTGATTTAAGTCCANGAAAAAGAATTAGATATGTGTCATAAATAGTAAACTAATGTTGTTGTTGTTGTTGTTGTTGTTGTTGTTGTTGTTGTTGTGTTTTTTTTTCTGCAAATCGAATTTGCATTCCAGGTTGGTTCATTCTGCATAGAAGAAAGAATGAAGATGATTCACGCTCCTTAACAATGTATATATAATTTTCTTTGAATAAACGTTATACATAAAATTTTTTGAGTTATTTTTTTTCGACATGGAACGCATTATCGTATTTTACGTAAATTTATAGGGGAAAAATTGTTTCGCTTAACGAGTGTTTCGCATTACAAGTAAGATTCTGGAATGAATTATGCTCTTTAAGCGAGGTTCCACTGTATTCTACCCATCTAGCATCAAACTTAAAGCAATGAATCTTGTATGTGAATCAGAACTTGCTCATTTTTAAGCATCATAATTCTTGTGGGTTTTTTTTAAATACATTCATAAAGTAGAAAGTTGGAGATTGTTGCCCACAGTTATAACACATCAGTAAAGCTATCACCCAGACTTACCATTGTCAGAACCCTTTAAAGTCTACTAGTAAGATATCAGTCTGAAAAGACCCATTTAAAGCAGTAATAATGATACGCATCTCTTATTTCTGTAGACAGTGAAGTAGGGGATGCTATTGCTGGACGACTGGTCACAGATGAGCGGGAGTATGGGAAGATTCCCAAAAGGATTTATCTCGATTACCTGCAGGCATGTTCAGTCTGGTTGGGTACAAGTTACCTTGTGTCTGCATTTGGCTGGCAGGGTCTTCGTGTCTACACAGATTACTGGCTCAACCAATGGACAAACAGTGGGAACAGTACTGGGGCAAACAGCACTGTGTCTCATACACCAGAGTATGAGGTGAGAGAAGAGTCCATGCACTGACCACACATACTACAATGACTGCCTGATGAATAAAAGCTGAAAGTTTGTGATGATACAATATTGTCACCTGTAGAGTGTGTGTGACTATGGATGGGGTTATGGATAATTGGATTTATTGAACACTTACAGGTCATAACTATAAATAACTGTAACATTATTGCTGATTTCCAAACTTCACAAAATCATGCTAATTCTTTTCCAGCATGCAGTGTCTTGCATAGACGTTTCCTGGCAGTGGCTCCAAACCATGGCTATTCCTCTTCTCCTGGGCTCAAGTCCTCTCTTAATGATGGCTCCCTCCCAGTCGAACTATTATTGCTTCAGACTCCTGTACAGAAGTACTTGGTTGCTACTGTTTTCTTCCTTATAACTCCTTGACATGGACTGAGTAGAAGACAGCTCTTCCAACAGTACCTCTATTGTTGTGCACATATCCATTGCTGCAGGGACATGATTACTGAGCTGTTACCTAGAAATGGGTATACACACTGCAATATAGTAATACAACAACTGACATGGTGGGCATTATCCATTTTCTTGTTCTTATTTTACAAAATCAGAATTATTCAATTCAATTTAAGTTCAGTTCTTTATTAGTGATGTGCTGAGCCAACAGTCACAAGGCCAATTACAGACAGCACAGTGTAGATAAATGTGGTTACATACTGGACAAATACAACATAAAGTCAAAGACTAATTAAAGGTAAGCACTGGAGGAAAAACACATTACTGCATAGAAGGAAACAAACAAACAAAGTAGCAGCAGCAACAACAAAATCATCATCATCATCATCATCAAACAACAACGATTTCATTAACACAATTCTAAGTTGCTATTGACAATTGAAAAATGTAAAGTATAGATATTTAGAAATTCACCCTCTTCTTCTTATCACCAGATGGGTTTTCGCTCATCACAATGGATGGCTCAGGTAGTGAATTCATAGCAGGAGCTGTGGAACTTGGTGACACTAGGGCTACCACCCACTGTACACACAACATCCCTGTATGATTTAGCCATAGCATTATTTACTATGGCAGATGAAGCAGCCTGACGTCATGTTGATGGCAGATGAGAGGGCACCTATTGTAGTTTGCACACTTGCTCACTACTAAGCTTGAACGCCATCACAACTAAAGGCTGCACCATCTCCATTGTACAGATGCCATTTGCGTTAACCACTTCCAGCTGCATGCTGAGAGAATCTCTATCCCCTGTACATGAGGCAGTTCACTGTAATTCTGTGGATAACGCTTCCTTCTGATTACTCTTGGAGAAGGAATGCCCGTTTGCGGCATTCCCCGTGAGTTTCTTGGAGCTTTCACACTTGTCAGTGGACTTACCCGTGGATGCACTCACATTGGTCTCTGGCACACCAGTCTGCAGGCAATTACAATGAAATCATGAATCATACTTGCCACACCGAATGGATTTTTGCTTACCATAAAATGGCTTTTAACAACATGCATATGAATAAGACCAAAACATGTGTTTGAAATAAATGAAGGTTCTGCAGAATGAAGTAAACACCATATGCAGGAAACATAGTGAATCATCCCACATGTCTCTGCTAGATCATCCAATTAGTCAACTTAGCTTGGTTATCTCTCCCATCTGGATTCCAACCACGGAAGACAAAGTCAGAAAAGTACAACTCCATCCAATTTCGATTATATGGGAATGTTCCATTTTTGTGTTGAACTATATAGATGTCTCATTCATTTAATACTTAACAGTATTGATTTATTTCTTCTTAGGTCCTCATTTATGCAAAAAAAAAATAGCTGCTTTAATTCTATTCATCTGTGCTTATTGGGTCTATATTGTCATGACTTGAGGGATGTGAATGTAGATAGGATATGGATTAGATAATTGGATTTATTGGCCACTTGTACACACCACTCAGAATTACACATAATCACTGATCTACACACTTAAGGTTCACTGTTTCAAGCACTAGTGTCCTCAGTCTGTTACAGTCTCCACTATCCATTTCCTGGCAACAGATTTTAACACAGGAAATATAACAGTCTCACTGAATTACACTCTCCAAATACCATGGCACTGTAGCACATGTAAAGTCATCTCTTCACAGCCTAATTCTTTCTTCACAACTGAACTGCCAACTCTGAACTCACTCTCTTGATTCCTCAATCCCTTGAGCTGGCCTAGGTTTCTCGTTATATAGCCCTGGGGCGGACCCAACCGAAGATATTATCTCTCAACAGTACTTCCACAGCTGGACGTTGTCGCAGGAACGTGTTTACTGAGCAGTTACCAAGCAACGCATGTTCCTTCTCATGATTGTTGCATGGCAACAGTGCTCCATGCTACAACATTTACTTCTATTTTCTCTTATCTGTAATTTTAAGCATTAATAAACTATATCCTGTAATTGATTTTTATAGTATGTATATTTGGCCTCTTTTAATTAATAGTTTCAGATACTTTCAACTTTGCCTTAGAATATGCAATTAGGAAGGTCCAGGAAAACCAGGTGGGACTGAAATTAAACGGGACACATCAGCTGTTGGTCTATGCCGATGATGTGAATCTACTGGGTGATGATGTAGATACCACAAAGAAAAACA
>NW_019733849.1:278422-284799 GCF_002891405.2 Cryptotermes secundus
CTGTCTCGTCACCAAAATGCAGGGCAAAATCATAATATAAAGATAGGAAACAGATGTTTTGAAAATGTGGCACAGTTCAGATATTTGGGAACAACGATAACAGATCGAAACCTGATTCAGGAGGAAATTAAGAGGCGATTGAACTCAGGTAATGCTTGCTAGCATTCAGTCCAGAACGTTTTGCCTTCTTGTCTGTTGTCCAAAAACATAAAAATTAGAATATAGGAAACTAATTTTGCCTGTGGTTCTGTATGGGTGTGAAACTTCATCTCTGACGCTAAGGGAGGATCATAGACTGAGGGTGTTCGAGAACAGCGTGTTGAGAATATTTGGACCGAAGAAGGATGAAGTGACAGGAGGTTGGAGAAAACTGCATAATGGGGAGCTTCATAATTTGTACTCTTTTCCAAGTATAATTAGAATTATCAAGTCAAGGAGGATGAGGTGGGCAGATCATGTAGCACGAATGGGGGAGACGAATGCATATAGGATATTGGTGGGAAAGCCAGAAGGAAAGAGACCACAGGGAAGACCAAGGCATAGGTGGGTGGAATGGATCTTAGAGAGATAGGATGAGATGTTATGGATTGGATAGATCTGGCTCAGGCTAGGGACCGGTGGAGGGCTCTTGTGAACACGGTAATGAACCTTCGGATTCCATAAAATGCTGGGAAATTCTTGAGTAGCTGCAGAATTGGCGGCTCCTCCAGAAGGGCTCAGCTCCATGAGTAAGTAAGTAAGTAAGTAAGTTTCAGCTACTTACTAATTTAGACTCTGATTGTGTCGGTACTGGCCGTTATATCATGGATGCCCATAGGGGCTAGGTCTCATGCATGTGGCATTTTAGAATTGTCATTACTCCTACAGATGGTGTATATCGTGTTCGATTTATATATCCTGTCTTGTGTTGGTTCTAATGTCTCAATATAGGGTCTATCTGTGTCACATAGCTGTGTTTAGAAATAGGACAGTGAATAATGTCCGGAAGTCAGTCATTGTATGGTCTAGTAGTATGAAGCTGACCAATATGCTGCCACATTGTTGTCAGCAGTCCATTGTATGTGGTTGCATACCTCCATGTTGGGACCTTACCTGCTTTATACTGCATTTGAAATGGACATAAGGGAACAAGTGAAAAATAAGGGAACAAGTGAAAAACAAAGAACATTTTTTGTATGTTTTTTGACTCTTTCAAATTCTGACAAGCTGAAGTTATTACGAATTTTAATGACATCTGTAACAGCCTATTATTTTGGCTGTAACAAGCGGCAGCAAGCTTCAACTTATCTGGTGATGGGACTGGCAGTGAATGTGTTAATACACACATTGTTTCAGGAGTTAGATGTACTCCTTGTTTAGATGGTCGGTTAGGAGTGAAACTTAGAGCTGCCCACTTACTCTAGGTGAATTGGTTTTGTGAGCTAAACAAAATTACTGTATACTTACAGATGACATACTACCTGCTAGTCTATGGAGCACTCTCTGTGGCATCTGTTCTGCTGTCCTTTTCATCAAACGGCATTGGTCAGTATGCAGGAGCAAGAGCTCGACAAATACTCCATGAGAGTATGTTACGCAATATTCTTCACTGTCCAGTGCGCTTCTTTGAATGTACTCCCATTGGACGTATCATTAACCGCTTTTCTGCTGACATGAGTGTCATTGATAAGGTACCTCAGAGTATGTTACTGTACTGTCAATACTGAAGTATTTAAAGGATGTTTTGTTTTATAGAAAGTATTATAAAAATAAAATTAAATCAGATCTCATCTAAGGAGAGGAGTATAAATTATGAAGTTCTCATTTTCTTAGGTGCTGTATACTCTGTCTTTTACCTTGAGACAGAAAATATATTCCCCTTAGTATTTTATTTTTAGATATTTTGCATGTCTATTCTCATGAAATAAAAGTTTAGGTTCTGTGGACATGCAAACATGTCTAAAATCACAGCCTTGTTTGGTTTACCTACACTTTTTTCTCTGGTAAATAAGTATTTACAAGACTCTGAACTCAGTAGTAATAATAATTTCACTTATTTTTAACTCTAGATGCTGTGATGAAAGTAGTTAAAATCAGAAGTTTTGAAACTTGTAGAATAGTAGTGCAATATCCTCTGTTTTCTGGACACATGCAACTATACATCACATAAACACACTTTCTCATGAAATACAAAACTAACAAGAGAGGAGAAATAATGTAGAATCTGCTTCCAAAACAGTGAAAAATTTTTAGATGTGTGAATAAGGAGAAACATGTTTTCACATAGTTTCCGAAGTCTTTAGACCAGCACTGAGGCTTGCAAATCGAATTATTATATTTTCATGATCCCAGAAGACAGTCACTGCCGTGAGGGCTTCCAATCTCATATGAATTCAATGTTTTTATACAGAAAATTGCAACGTCTATTCAGAGACTGCTCCAGTTCCTGCTGCTCTGCTTCTCAGCAATTGTGTTGAATGCAGTGGTGACTCCATGGTTCCTTATTGTTGCTGTTCCCATCTGTATAGTGTACTATGTGATGCAGCATTTCTATAGATGCTCATCAAGGTTAGTGACATCTATAGACCCGTGAGGCGCCATCAGTAATGCATCCAGCTTGTAGTGAATGGTCTTATTTGGTGTACTGGCTGTCTTAATTGAGGTCATTAGCAGTTGTCCTGATCTCTAGGTCAGTGATACACAATCTTTTTCTACTTCTTGCAACCTTTTGCATGGCGGAAATCCCAGCTCCTAACCTGGTGCAGGATTTAAATTAGACATGTAAAATAACACTGACTGTAAAACTAGTAATAACTAAACTATTTTCTTGTCATCAAAATTGAAGTTACTGTATTCAGAATAAGAAAAACATATATACAGAATACTCTCAGGATTTCCATTTGATGAACATTTACTGGTTGATGCCATGTCTACTAACAGCTGACTAACAGTTGACATTCCCAAAATTATTTGCTGCAGGGAAGGTTGTTAAGTCTGGTTGATACACCAAACAGCAGCCTCGACTTTCATATAAAAAATGCAAATATGCAAGCAGAATTGATGTTGATATATTGGGTTTTTGGACTTTATCCATCATCCTGGTTTTTAAGATAACTAATAAAAACACGACGTTTCGGAAACTGGATCTGTTTCCGTCCACAGTCCAGTGGACTGGTCCAGTGATTGAGGCTAGCTCTCTCTAACAGACCCAACAGATAGGTGATTTCCTTCACCTGAGGATGGAAACAGATCCAGTTTCCGAAACGTCGTGTTTTTATTAGTTATCTTAAAAACCAGGACGATGGATAAAGTCCAAAAACCAAATATATCAGTGTGTTATACACCATCGTCAGAATCCTATAGTAGAATTGATGTTGTTCTAATACTATCCATGAGATGGAAACATGAAGCATGAGCAATCTTCCGTATGCAGCGCACAACATTTTACGCTGACTTGTTAAAGTGACACATTGCTGAACTGTTCTTTGTCTGTGGGTCAGACAGTGTAGGCTTTATAAAGAATAATCACATTTGTATTTGTTATTACTAGTAGGAACATTAGAAGTACTCTTGCAGAAAAAACTGAATGGATTTTTTAAATATTTCCTCTATTATAAATTGTATTAGAAAAATTAAAATTTATATAAACAAAAAATTTAGAACATGTGTAAACAATTAAATAATAACAACTTACTAATGTGACTGTTCAATCTGCATGGAAGATGCCAGGCATTTGAAGTCTGGTGAGATGCTTGTTATTGTGAATTGAATAATTGACGTGAGATTCTCGTCTATTTAGCTAAGTCCTTTTTATAAATTTATTTAGCTCCACCAATGAGAAAGCTAGCCGGTCACGGTAGCCGAGCGGTCTAGGGCATGCACTGTCTTCGCTCACTCGGAAGCCGGGATCATGGGTTCAAATCCCACTCAGGGCATGGATGTTTGTGTGCGTTTTTCTGTGTTTGTCTACAGGTAGAGGCCTTGCGACGAGCTGATCACTCGCCCAAGGAGTCCTACCGACTGTGTAAGATCTAGAAAAGCCGAAGTGAACGGAGTTCATGGAGGTAGGCCTAGGCCTACTGGGGCTGTAGTGCCAAGGAAAAATGCGAAAGCTAAGTAATAAAATTAAGTGTTTCCGAACAAGCTTATACAAATGTTAAGCAAATCACCTTCTTTGAATTTAGAACCTAAGTTCATCACTTCAGTGTAGAATGGTTAGTTTGGGCTGTAAAATGATTCAGAATCTGATATATGGTGACAGTGCCAACCAAATGTCCTGCCCTTGATTAATAGTAGTATCAGTTTATCCTCTGTAAAAGGCCTATGGTAAATGTGCTAGGGAATTGCAACGGCTGGACAGCATCACAAGATCACCAATACTGTCACACTTCTCGGAGACGCTGTGCGGTCTCACCACTATCCGTGCCTTTGGTCAGCAGAGGCGCTTCAGAAGCCTCCTGTTCAGCAGGACTGATGCTCACACCAGCGCATTTCTCATTATGAACAGCAGCAACAGGTGGCTTGGCATTGCTCTGGTTTGTACCATTTGGCACTTCTTAATTCATTATTAATTACACAGTGTGAAAGTAAGTTATGTCTTATGTCTTCATGCACCTTCATCTTCCTTCTTTTGTCTAATTTTTCTTCTTCACCTTCATCATTTTCTTTATTTTCTATTTCTTCATCTCCTTCTCCTACTTGTTCACTGCATGTTGTGCCCCTCTTTAGCTATTGTCTATTTGATATTCTACTTTATTTTCTTCGTCATCTTCCTCCTTAGCTTCTATATTTTATTTCTTCTTGTGCTTTCCATATACATTGTATACCATAAAAAGAGGTAAAGCTATCCATGTAACAGGCTGTGAAGGTCCATAGGGTTGTGAGATGTCGAGGTTCCCACATTTTCCAGACAGTTGGCTCACAGATGGCATGAGGTTGTCAGCCTTAATACACTGCCTCCAATCTGGCCAGCACTTCTTCATGTCTGTATAAATGTATTCAATAGGAATATATGTATGTTGTTCTCACTACCTAACAGTTGGTGCCATTGCACAAATTGAAGTTTCATTGTGTAAATAGTACAAGTTACCTTGTTCTGCCCTTTTTTTTTTTTGTGTATGAGTTTACATTTATTTTATTTCTCTCTTTGNTGTAAATAAATACAGAATTTAATTATTATTGTTACCAATATATACATATGTATGTAAATAAATACAGAATTTAATTATTATTGTTACCAATATATACATATATATGTGAATAAATACAGAATTTAATTATTATTGTTACCAATATATACATATGTAATATATTATTATTTACTGATTTTGTCTTTGTTCTCATATGTTTACCTTTTTACACCTTATGTTTCATCATGCTATAAATCTAACCCAGTTCTTTTTTACATTGAATTATGGTCTTAACATTCCCAAATAAGCCTTGAAAATGTGGACAGTTCATCATACATTAAATATATCTCAAACAATGGATGTGTGAAATATAATTGCAGTATTATGGGTCAGCCAGTGTCACAGATTTTTAGAAAATCATTTTTGAAAGCCTCCTTACAACTGCTTGTAAGAGGCTTTCAGCAAGTGACTCACAGTCAATTCTGTATTGAACACCATCTTTCTCATGGCAGGACTACCTTGGTGGTGTGATAGTGTTCATGTCGGTAGTAGCAGCTCTGCTGACAGTGAAAACATATCCAGATGTCACCCCTTCACTTGTAGGACTGGCAGTGAACTACACATTGCTGGTACCTATCTACCTGAACTGGGTAGTGAAGTTCCTAGCAGACATGGAGATGTACATGGGTGCAGTGGAGAGGGTTCAGCAATATGCTCTTACCCCCACGGAGGACTATCGTCTACAAGGTACATCAGGACATTGCTGTTCACTGGAGACATCACAATGTATTTTATTCAGCTTCGTTCTCACAATATACAGGGTGTCCCAGGAGGAATGTGCCAAACTTCGGGAGGGTGTTCCTTATGTTAAAGTATGCCGATATAACCCAAAACACCTATGTCCAAAGTTGAACGGTTACGGAGATAATGGCCCGAGAAGTGTCAAACTTTGACCGGGGTTACACACTTGTTGATTACAAAATAGATATTAAAACTGGCAGGAATATGTGGATTCTGTAATGTTAATAATGTACGTAACATCAAACCAACTTGTGAGTGACGGAAAGCCATAAAATTGAAGTACAAAATACTCGCTCGCCATGTCATAATTGTCCTTAGGTTTCCAAGCAGTATACATAACACATGACTGGCGTGCGATGACGTAATATGGCTGCGCTATGAGCCGACCACATAACTCTTATTATACCTACATTCACGGATAATCTCTTTTGGAATTTCGTTTCCATTATCTCATGTGGATTATTATGG